>NW_010392365.1:101133-127040 GCF_000710305.1 Buceros rhinoceros silvestris | reverse complement strand
AAATCTGCAGTTTATGGCACCTGGAAAACAATTAAAGGGTCAGCCCAAAGGGGTTAGTTTTGAATAATTAACTAGGAACAACTTCATTGACTTCTCAGAGAATGAAAACCCTCTGACAACATATGAGAGGGAGCCTTTGAACGGTGATTTGTGAACAGGAACTTGGTCTTTTTGAATGTTCTCCTTCTAAAACGTTTTCAAATGTTTCTCCCTAGTCTTTGTAATAATAGTATTTCAATTCTAAGTAAATAATTGCACATAAAACAAACTGCAGACAGATGTTAAAGAAAGAGTTATTACCACCATCAAATCAAAATAGATTTAACCTTATTAAGGTTTAAAAATACCAAACCAAAAGCTAGCATTGACCTACTACAGAATTTGGATTACAAAAGGAATTTCCAGAATTATTTCACCGGAAAATAATTGACTAATGGAATGGGTTCAGAAGGAAGACGGACAGAACCATGGGTACAACTTAAAGAGCTGCTTCAACTTCTGAAATTAGATTAGGAAATCAGAATGCTTCCAGTTTTACCACAACATGTGCTAAACCTCATTTTTCTCACTGCCCCTTTTGAAAGGAGAGGGCCTGGCAAGAAGATCCAAGTTGTCTTTCCAAATTAAAATGGTAGTTAGAATTTCATATATTATTTGAAGTCTTCCTTTGTTTGATGTTATTCTCCTGCGTTCCACAGATCGAACTACTCCTTTAGAATAACAATGATTGTAAGTATACCAATTTTATTATGATAAGAAATGAACTTTGCTAGAATATTATATCCATATTGAAACTTCCAGTTCCATTCTATTCACAAGAGGCAAACAGACAGAGGAAAATAAAATTTAAAAATTAAATCATGAAAAATTTACACTCTAGACTTTGCATACTGAAGAGAAAATGGACCAGGATGTGCAGGAATTTCCTCTGTGTATTTACATATTATATACGGAAGGTTTAAAATAAGCTTCACGGATGAATGTTGTTCAAACTACGTAATATTTTTATTTTTTAAATTCCTAATAGTGTAAGAAGAACTCCTAAAAAACTGTAGTACTATCAAATTCAGAGATATTCCCTCATTACATAATTTGAATTAGTGGTTTAATGGAAGACACCTAAAGCCAGATTAAAACATGCTAATTTTATAATCAATCATATTAGCTTTTTGTAAATACAGGTTTGTTCAACTGACTGCAACTAAATCAAGACAGATTTAGAAACGACTGTTTATCTCAGAGAAAATCTGAAGAATGAAAGGTATGAGCTCTTTTTAGCCAAGGATTAAGAACCTAAAACTTCGTTTGACCAAATAAAATTTTAATTTACAAAATGGGAAGGAATTTCAGCTGATGTGTTGACAACAAGCAAGCCTAAGAATGCAACAGAAACCTTGTAAAGCTTGTCTGAAGATAGGCTGGGTTTGATATGCAAAGATTCTCTTACAGATTCGTTTGGGGTTTTCTCTTTTTTTTTTTTTTTTTTTTTTTTTCTTCACCCTTTCATTTGTCATTTAGGAAGTGGAAGAATCCTGTCTGGCTTTTCTCAAGTAATACTAGTTTTATCGAACTTCTGCCCACATTATCCTTTCAACTGCCTAGGTACATAGCACACCTCTGCCTTTCCAGGCAGACCACAACTGGAGCATTCATTATACACATGCCTAGGATAATATTAATTAACCATACTCCAAACATTTCATCAGAGCTCTTGAACAATCTTTTTGTAGATTAAAACAAATTAAAACAAAGCAGCGCCTTAAAGATGCATTTCATTACAAATACCTGGTGTCAGCTCTATATAGTTATAATCTTAGGGATTTTCTTTCATGAAGTCTTTATTTAGAAATATAAATCAGTCTTTATATCTTGTGCAGATGCTGATCTTTGCCACCCTTGAGGACACAGCTAGAATAATATTATTGACTTAACTGATGAGGAAGATCACAGTTTATCCTCAGACAGTTTGGAATTTTAAATAGATTTTTCACGTCAATGATTAATAAGTTGTCTCTGTTTTATACAGAGCACAGAAAGCAACATGCTTTCCGGTGTCATGCATGCTCTTTTATAACTCAGAATCACCACTGCAAGGTACAATGTTCTTGAAATTCAGTTAAAATAAAGTCAAGAGTCAGTTTGAATTGGGGTCAGCATAAGGGATCGGAGAAGAACAGTTAACAACTTAGAGAGCGTTGCATAATCTTTTCGGCATCGGAAGAAACTGACTGCGTTAAGCCCACGCACCATCCCCATCTCACTCACTGGATTTAAAGCCCAGCACTTAACAGTTCAAAGGTTGGATTTTATTTTTAATCTTACATGCACCGCTGAGTAGACTAACATAGGTGTTCCCATTCACTTACATCACGCCTGTTCCCCAGAAATTAAATTTATCTCCTTCTTACCATCAGAGCATTAAAAATGTTTATACACTAAACTGATGCAGATGATCTCTTCCTTTACTTCACTCCAATCACAAGCAAAACATTTCAGTTCCAAAGAACTAGAGGTACGCATCCCTCAAGGATGACGAGTTTCTCAACTCCTGGACTTGGACCAGTTTGCTCCATAATGCATCTTTTTTTAGGTCCAATGATTACACTATTCATCAGTTCAAAGCCCTAAAGTACACACATTTGGAATTTGGCTCTAGACCAGACCAGAAAAAATGTTTGGGAACCCTTTAATAGGTGCTGGACATGCTCTGGTAACTACGAGTGGCCTCATTGTCTAAATAAAATAGGATTTGTGTTTCACTCAGAACATAATGGTGTTACACAGCGCTGCACTGAAGCCAGGGAAGTATCACAGGGTGGCACGTAATATATTTTGAGAAATGCTAATACAGCTCATCTAAAATAAAAAAGTTAGAGGCTTAAAGAAGAAATTTGATTGTGAAGAAGTTCTGACAGAGAGGAGACTTGGGGGGAAAAAGACATTAACCTCTACTGGTGGCATGTATTCTGGATTTAGAGATTATCAACGTGTTGATAGGAAGAAAAATCAGACAACAATCAAGCACAAAGTGATGGGAGAAGGGAAAGTGGTTTTAGTAAATTCCCCCTTTATTACCAAGTCTCTTCTTCTTCCAACACTGCCTATATGATTTAGACACTTAGACTGGAGGACATGGAGTGTTTGGATTCAAAATCGGGGGAAGGATGGGATTAAGAGAGAAAATAAAAAAGCATTTACAGATGCGTATTGGTAATCAGGCACATCAGCAGCATTCCCTTGCATAAAGTAGGACCAAAACAAAGGAGAATGTACAGCTCCCCTACCTTGTTATTTAACAACCACTTAACTATCAGAGATGCTCAAACCAATTCTAGAGAATTGGTAACAGGAATTCTTGACTCACTCCTGTGTAGGGTGTAAGGAACAATATATTGTACAGTAGCCAGAACGATGCCATTATTTAGGTACAACTGGCACAATTAGATCTACCAAAACAGTTGGAGGATATTCAAACCCTGGCTCGTGGCATCAGATTAGCTCTGATGCAGGGTAATTACTTTTTAGGAGAATAATTATTTAATATTTTTTCTCTATTAGTTGATGACAGATCTGAAAATGATTCAGCTATCCATTGCAGTGCTGTGATGCCATGTAATTCTCCCTGCTAGCGCTCAGGATGGATACCAGTTTAGCTGGCTATAACAAAAGTGGTGTATTTCAACATCACTTGTTCCCTCAAATAACAGCAAGGCATTAATCCTATAAAAAGGGGCCAGCTGTAATTACGTAATGTATCAGTGCGACATTTCCTATCAACACGGCAAAGTTAAGCCAGCAGCAGTGATGTGGCTCAGTGAATATAGACTCATGCTCGTTTTAGCTCACATAACAGGAACAAGGAAAAAATGATACTCTCCATAAATTCCCCCAAGAGTGATTATGAAAGAAGATGCAATCAAGCATGAAGAACAGACCGAAAGGCTGGTGTGACAGTCTCTGCTGCCTCTCCCAGTGACTCTTCCCTATTTTTACATTAAAAAAGAGCTAATACTTTGCCCTTAATTTTAATAGCAAATAATTATATTATCATTTCAGTTTGGAGAACAAAGTTACCTTTGAATCATTTGAATAACAATGGATAAGGCAAAAAAAAATACTACTGCAAACATGAGAATTGTTTCTTCTCACTACTTAGAAGATGGGTATGTCGGTCCTGTTCACATTCTTCACAGAACCACAGAGCAGCTGAGGCTGGCATGCACCAGCCTCCCTCTCTGGGGAGATGTTCTTAGGCCAGTGCCCTGCTGAAGCAGGTGCAACTAGGGCAGGTCACTCAGGCTGCCCCCAGTTGGGTTTGGAATAGCTCCAGGGAAGGAGACTCCACAACCTCTCTGAGCTACCAGTGCCAGTGCTTGACCGCCTTGACGTAAAACGTTTTCTTCTGTTTAAATGGAATTTCCTCTGTTTCAGTTTGCTCTCCTTGCCTTTTTGCCTTTCACTGGACACCGCTGAGAAGACTCTGGCTCTATCTTTACCCATTAACGAGGTCCTCTTGAGCCTTCTCTTCTCCAGGCTGAACAGTCCCAGTTTTCCCAACCCCCAACTCACATGGCAGGCACTCAGTCCCACTGACCACACCATTACTGACATGAAATGGTATTGGCCGCCCTTACTGATCACTGGGATACCCAGTAGTGATCACCTTCCAGCTGGACTTTGCAGTCACAACCCCTGAGAGCAGCACTTCAGCCAGGTTTCAGTCTACCTCACTGTCCACTTTTTTCAGTCCATACTTCATCAGTTTTTCAATTCACTCGCAAGAACAGAGGATACAAGTTAAAAATACAGACAAAACCTTTCGATTGTCTATGCATACATTTTCAGACACGCAAAATGTTGACACGTATTGAGCAATTTGCACTATTCATACAAGAATATTATTCCTAATTATAAAGAACTTGCTAGAACTAATTAGAACAGCTATTTCCTTCAGCTTCACAACCAGAGAAGAAGTGGGATAGCTATTTGTGGTAGTCAACAAAGCTAAATTTAATTAATTGGCCCCAGAGCAAGGATTTCTGATTTCAAATTATGAAAACATTAAACCGATCATTTTTTTAAATTAATAATACCTTTTCAGAAAGTCTTGCACATGTAACCGAACAGCACTCATTGTGTGGAACCACACATTGCCATGTATGCCACAGTTATATTATTACAGAGCTAGCAACTCTGTAATCAAAAGATGTGTGACATGAGTTACTCCTACCCCTCTCTGAATCCATTTTGGTTCTGTAATTTGGATTTTTTAAAACTTTTGCCTTTTGTAATAAATAGTCTCATAAGAGCTTCAAAATTAAAATAATTAAAATAGGAGGTTGGATGTCTTTATGTTTTAAATATCAAAATAATTTAAAAAACCCCTCTCAATTCCAAAACTATTCAGGGCTGAATTTAAACGAGGTACATTAATATACCACATCACAGTGCAAAGAATGAACTCTGCCTTGTTATGTCAGTCCTGATAAATCATAGTGACAATTAGAATACTCCAGCCTTAGTGTTTCCAGATGACATTAAACTGAATTTTACAGACACAAATTTTTCTCCACATTTTTCCCAGAAGAGTCATGGCATCTTTAATATACTATAAAACGTTATCCATCTGCATGTAAGCACTTTCCTAAAGTTATTATCAAAACCATAAGTGACCATAAAACACATTATTTCATGCCAATTTGGCTCTAAAATTTTGAAAATTACATATTCCATTTCCAACTTTGGGCACTAACCATCTCCACTCTCATCCCTTTGTACAGTCACATTCATGGGGAAGTGGCCATTGTTAGATCTATACTGGTGCCATTCCAGCTTTAAGTGCAACAAGAACTGTTGACAAGTAACCTATACAAACAAAATAATTAGACAGAGCTATTGTTACTAACTTTTTTAATTAACAACCAATTCACTTTAAATATAGTCGAAGTACAAGGTTTCTGTTGAAGCTAGCTATGAAGAAGCCAGAGCATGTTTCTCCCCTATCACCACTATTGTCAGAACACAGACCAGTGTGACAGATACGCCATTTCTAAACCAAATTGATTAAAATTAAGAGAGATTAATAGATTTTATCAATTTCTGATAATTCGTTCCACATATTTGGCAAATGCTGGCTTTATTTTCAAGAGCAACAAACAAGGTGAATGTTTTTAAGTGCAAAAGAGGAATTGCACTTAACTGCAGCATTGTAATTGGTACCTCCATAATGCCAGCCCAAACATCTGCTACCTTGTTTGCCATCTATTCATCTGAGGTTTTACTCCGTGCTGATATTAGGCTGGCTTCATGAGTGTTGCAGACAGAAGAAACAGCAACAGGAGATAAACTGCATCATGCTGAGCTGATCGGGTAGTGAAAATTCAGTTTCAAGGCAACGTCTGCAGTTTAAAAATTGTATTTCCAAACGGGAACCAATACTGGAGCTTTACATGGGTTTCACCAACATTAAAAGCACTAATGCATCTGTTCCAGGGCTGAAACCTCACCTTTTAGGTTTGAGGAAAGAGAGATACATTTTCTTTAGTTGCAGCAGTGATCTACATAGCAACTGTACATTTGGAAAATGTTCTTTAAGCCACTGTAATATATGTTTTGGTGAGCTATTGACAGTTTTCTCCCTGGCATCTCAAGACTTTCTCTCACCAAGGCAGCCTATGAAATCCTTAGTCAATGTTTCTGACCATGTCACCATCAAAATTCCAGTTACATAATCTTCCTCACTTTTAATTACCCACTTAACTCTCTTAATCAAAATTAAAACCACCTCCACTGAAGCTCATCTCACAAATGGTTTTTTCTCGCCATTTGTACATGAATTTCAGCCACAACATTGTGAAACACAAACCATCTGTTCCATACTATCTACATATACCAACTCTCATTTTAATTTGCATTACCTTCTCTATGCTTTTTACTGATTTGCACCAGAAATCTTGTAGAGCTCTGTAGACATCAAATCATCATTTCAGACTGAAAAAAAACCCACAAAAAATCCCAGTACCACTATCTGAGAAAGTGTAACAATCATACTGTACAAGAATTTAACATTAAATATTTAACATTATATAACAGAAAATGCACGGCCTTTCTATATGCACATCAAAAGCCTGAAGTTCCACAACAGAAACAGTATTTACAGGTAGCTGCTCTGTGCGTACAGTCTTCACTCACACAGAATTTACCAATGCTTTGGGATTTTTACCTTTCTACTAAACAGGCAGGAAAACTAAACTTCTAGAAAGACCAAACCAAAGCACAAACCAGTCTTAATACACACTGGTTGCTGCACAATTATAAACAATTTGTATAGCTGAAGGAGATAAATTTAGTAAGTGCACAGCAAATCTAGCCACATGAACTGTAAAAGGAAACTTTTTCATTTGACTTAAGCTACTGATTATAGCCCATCGGAATTATAGATCTTCTCTGTTAATAGTGCTCATTTCCAGGGTAGGGAAAAAGGTTCTTCAGGCACCCATTTCTAAATGAGGCTAAAAACCAGCAGCTATTTCACTTACACAAAACACACTCTTCTTTAAATCTACTCTAGCACATACCAGCTGAAACTTTTAAAAATTGGTTTTGGTTAGTTAAGCATTGGTTTTTTCGGAGGCAAACGCATGAGCTCGAGTGTATGTAATATGTCATAGCAATGCTTATCTAATAATTTCTCAGAGGGATTTTTGTTGCATGATTGGTGGGGTAATGTTTAGCCATTTGGAAAACCTGTCCTCTAGCCAGTCCCTCTCCTTGTCAGGATCCTAATAACGATGCTTTCACTAGGCAGAATAGCAGACGGTGAGACTGCAGCCAATTTTCATCTGATTATTCATGCAGGAGGAAACAGGACATGAATGATGGAGAGGTTGAACATCTTGTCCTTCTTTACAGGAAAATTCTCCCAGAAAAACTCATCCTCACCTCTTCCAAATATGTATCCCCTAGCACACCAGCACTGAGCACTGTCAGCCTTTCTCCTCTGGAGTGCAGAGAAATGTAGGGCAACTTAATTCTCTGCTCACTTAAGTAGAAACCACAGAAACATAGCAATGGCATTAAGAAATACTCAGGGGAACTTTTTAACACGTTCAGTACTTACATTCAGTATTACGAACAATGAGCTACATCTGCTGCCCAACACTCATTGTAATTTCAGATGGATGAGATGTCCCAGAGACACCACAAGGACTTGTCAGTAGCCAGTCATACTCTTGCTCCGTGTGCATTTGCAGTTACACACACGAAACATGTTTGTAGTAGTAGTTGTTAAAGTTGTCCTAAATTTTTAAGACTTCCTTCTAGAAGTCAATTTTTCCATGCAAGGTGTCTGCCAAAACAGGTCTGTCATTTCAACGATGACAAGGAACAGTATAGTTTTGGCTGCGTTCAAATAATCCTTTGAAAACTTGGGTTTCCTCTGCTTGACTCTGAAAAGGATTTTATGTAACAGATGCCTTCTGCCTATCAAAGGCATATGCCCCTGAGAAATCAGATCCATCAAACTCAGATGCCTTTGAGAAGGCAGAGCACCTTACAGTTTTGCTCAGAATCTGTGGGTAGAGCTCTTCAGAACCCCACCCATTCTAGAGATCTTTCTGGTCTATGCAGCACCATCTCCAAAAGCAGAAAGGTCATCGTTTCCGACACCTTCCCACACTCTCTTGTAAAAACACAGAAATATGACTGACTGGAATCCAGAGGAGACAAGAGCTTCACATACAACAAGACAAAACTGCAAGCTTGAACCAAAAATTAGTAGTGGGGGCTACCTCTAGAAGGAAGCAGGAACTAGAATTTGACACAGTTTTTACTTACTGTACATTTAATACCAACATTTTAGGACTAGCTGTGACAGAAAAGGAGAGAAAAAATAATATTTTGCTTACATTAATAATTTACATATAATAAATCTTATTAAATGCAAGTCCATTGACAAAGAGGAGTGATGCCGAGTCAACCTGAAGTCTCTTCCAAGTCTGGAAAGTCCTTGGCATCTATTCCTCTGTCTGTTGCATTTCAAGCATTGCGCTAGTTGAGGGGTTTTGGGATTGTTTGTTTTGTTTGGTTGGTTGGTTTTTCTCCAGAGGAATAAACCACATTGGAGTTCTGAGAGTAAAAAGAAAACTTACTAAAAACTATATAATATATATTTATGTAACATATATCTGAAAGAAAATTAATGTCATATTTAATTCTGACGTGACTCAGCCACATTGTTTTCTAATAAGCCTGTTTGTGTATCTTTGATTATAAAACCACTACCATTTTCTATAAAATTGGTATTAAATTATCACAGTTGAAATTATCCTCCTGTTCCCGATGATTGCCAACACAAAGAAAACCTACATTAAAACAGATGTGCTCAAAGTGAGTGGTTTCCACCCACCCATGTGAAAACAAAAGCTCCCATCAGGAAAACAGGCTTCCTGATAACATCCTCTGCAAAGTGTGAACACTGAATTCTAACCAGCACACCAATCAGCTCCAAAATGTGATGATTTTATCTCAGTAGGGTATCACAGGCGTGAAAAGAAGTAGGTATTAAAATCATTCATTGTGCCAACGTATTTTATTAAAAAAAACAAACAAACAAAAAACCTCCTAAAAATGACCAAACAATGAGCAATATTTACATATCTAGATGAAAATACTTGGAGTCCCTTGCAGGAAGCGTAACTTTTAAGGGCTGCATCATCAACAGGCGCATTTGGAAACTGCTAGCAGTTATCCCGATAAGTGAATCATCTTACGCCAGTACACGAGAGATAAATAACATAAAAGAAAGTCCTACGCAAGGTAACAGGAAATACATTTGTGGCATCAAAGCAAATTAAAAATCTTATTTACTTGTTTTCATACAAGGGGGAAAAAAGAAGATATTGTGCTAAAGGATATTGTAGTAACAAAAAGCTTCCAGGTGACCGGCAGTCCTGTTTATAATCTTGCAGTGATTATTTATTCCAATAGGAATAAATGGAATCTGCAGTTCCCAAACTGTGAAAGCTTCTAAGAAGGCCAGTATGAAGGTGGTTTTTATTACCTTGTTTCTGTCACATGAAGAAAGAAAATAAAGAAATATAATTTAACTTGACTGCAAACTTCTAGCTAGTATGGAAATAATTTGCCATGCTACATTCCACAGTGCAGGATTGCTTTATTTATCCGTCTTCTCCTCCTGTGTTCCTTGGTTGCTGAGGCAGGACGGTCACCCCTTTCTTTGACAGAAAAGGAGACTGGGAACTAACGAAGAGCTGTAGGAGCTGCAGTCCTCCTGTTATAACCACAGTCTACTGAGTAACGAGAACTTAAAGAACTAGCTCAGTCCGAGCACGTTTATCCCACTTCCTCTACCTCTAACATTTCTGCTGTGTTGGGGAGGAACCTGCCTTGCCTCTGACAACCGGCCACTACTGACAATAACCAACCTCCCCGAGTTTAATGAGGTCAACGGCAGATCCACAGGACAGCCCCGCTCTGACCTCTGCTCTCTAATCCCTCTTTGCTGAACTAAATCCATCCCACAGCCAACTGTCGCAAAGCTCTCTGGGCGGGTGATTCCATTCCACCCCTCACATTCAGCTCTCAAAAAAAAGAGATTTTTATTAAAAAAACCAACTTCTTCCCAGCAAGGCAAAGCCCCTGTACCCCGACAGCAGAAAGTGAATGACTGGGATAACAACATGTCCGGTGCTTCACACGTTCAAGAAGTCTTTTCTAAACACGGTTATTTCCGTTATTAAGTCAGGAGCTAATTATAGCTAATAGTGAGAAAAGCTATATTTGTACCCCTTATTACATAAAACTTCAATGACAAGTGATGGGTGAAGAAGATAACTCTCTGCTAATTACCACTCCTAGAAGAAGAGACAATTAACTACGTGATCTATTATCTTTAATAATTACTATTTACACAGTAAATAATATGCACACTATAGGTTGTTTTTCTCCTGCCTAGCTTATTCTGAGAAAATGCTTACCAAGGGCTTTAGGAGAAAGTCTTAAAGAAAACATCGTTAGGGATTTTTTTTTTTTTGGTAATGATTGTCTTGTTTATATATAGAAAGATCTCCTGCCTAGCTTATTCTGAGAAAATGCTTACCAAGGGCTTTAGGAGAAAGTCTTAAAGAAAACATCGTTAGGGATTTTTTTTTTTTTTGGTAATGATTGTCTTGTTTATATATAGAAAGATACTCTGGTCTGCATTGTCTGGTCCCATCTGTAATACATCTAAATACAGAAAATGAGATGAAGATACAAATTTACCCATAATGGTAATAATTTTGCCTATTAAGTAAAAACAAAACATAAGATTTTTAGAAATCAGTTCAATCAAGTCAAATAATTTTTAAATTTTAAATGGCTCAAATGCGTCACTTAGCTGGAAATTCAGAGACACCCCAGATGATATTTTAATACCATCACCCGAGCCCTTCAAAAACAAGAGCATATACAATTTTCACAAATTTCTATTACCAAACTATTGTGCTGAAAGCAGGGAAAAAAAACCAAAAACCAAAAAACCAAAAAACAAAAGACTTGCAGTTTCTTGACTTACCATACTGACCTAAATCTAAAGCTACTGACTTGGAAGACACCACTGTGAAAGTCACACGCTGATTTTCTGCAAAGCAAATTTTCCTGCATGTTTCTCCTCCTGTTGAACATTTAGTAACTTATTGTACCGGTAAAGTTGCAGAACACAAACTGTAAAACCTGGAGAACTCCATGAGTTCATACAAATCCACGTGTTCTTTTTCACAGTGAAAAAATGAGTAACTTGGAATTCCTACAGCAGTTCACCAGTCTGCCAGCTGAGCATTCTCCCCTCAGTACGTTTTTCTGTGACATCTTCTGGATGGCGGTACGCTAGAAGTAGAGGGTTCTGCCATGCCAGATGTATTCTACAGTGATAGCGCAGGAAGATGACTCAAGCCTGTTGCTCTTTCCTCTTGCCTCCCTCATCCAAAGCCACATGACGTCGACAAGCCAGTGCAGGTCATTACATGGGCTAAGCTGCAAAAATTCACCCCAGATACGTTTCTCGGTGTTCAATCATTTCTAGTATTATTACGCAAGCATAAAACCTTCCACAGGTCTATCCTTGCACAAAGTGGCTGTCAAATAGCACTCCTCCTCCTCCCCATCCTTCTCAACCTTTAAACACAAATCACTGAAATCTTGGTGCATTATCTAAACACAGAATTTACTAAACAAAACCCACACTACAAAGGATGGTCTCTGCTCAGATTGCCACCAAAACCCACTCAAACCCTTCAACACCCAAATTACTCCTGCAAACCACCCCGCGGACAAAGCTTGCGACTCTACACGGAGAAATCCCCTGTGGCAGGGGGCTGGATCTAGACGATCTTTAAGGTCCCTTCCAACCCAAATCATTCTGTGAATCTAAAATGGGATGCAGTAAAACCAGGGAAAGCCACATGGCTGTAAAGGGGGGGTTACAGTCATCTTTCCTCCTTATGTCCCAGTTTTACTGTTTTTCTCCTCAGCGTGCTCTCATTTGTTCCGGAGTTCTCATTCCTTCCTCCTCCTCGTCCCCAGAGCTGACCTGCTTTCCTCTAGGCAGGCCAACCTTGACTGGCACTTTGACTGTCTCTCTGATAGATGACTGATCTTTTTCACGGACTTCAAGTCAACAGCTGGAGCTGTCAGTTCTATTTGCAGCTTAATGTTAATGGTAGGGAACTACAAACGGAATCAAACAGAATGTAGGCCAGGCCATTTATTATTATCATAAATGAAAGCTTTCCTCAATCTATCCTTATTAATTCTTTTTTTTTTTTTTTACCATTTCTGTCCCGCTTTCTGTCCTCATTTTTTCTGGGTTGTTTTTTTTTTTTTTTGAGTATCATTGGGTTTTTTTAAAGAATCTATTTTAACTTAGAATATTGTTAGCAGCAGTAGTGAACTTACCTGAATAAAATAAGAGATGCCCTGAACCTTCACGTACAGTAAAAACAAATGGTAATTTTACCTGTATTTTAACGCAAGAAACAAAGAGCTTGAGAACAGGTTTTAAGAAAACTACCTGAAAGTAAAAATATCTTTCCAATTTCAAATACCAAAGTAACTAAAAATGTCATGGCTTGGCTTCGCGGACTAAGATTTGGGAAGGGCTTTACCCACGCTTACTGCAAGCGCGCTGATGGCTGAAAAGGCCAATGCAGGATAGGCAAGACCGGTTGCAAAGAGCACAGCGGAAGGTCTCCTTGGGTGGTATAGTCGAGGCACGGTTCTTTCTGCGCTGTCTTTTCTCCTCGAGACTGATTCTACGTGTGCTCTCAAAGGAGACAGCAGCATTATGTATGGTGTGTCTCCAGATCTCCCAATTGGAGGCCAGGATGGACCACTGATGGTGGTCAATACGGCCTAGGCTAAGGTATTGTTTCAGGGAGTCCTTATATCTCCTCTTTGGAGCTCTAAAAATGTAGTCTGGAGGATAAAAGCTATTTTCTTTCTCATGGTTCTCCTCTGAATAAAGGAGAGAATTCCAGTGACATCCAACAGAACTTGGATTTAGCACGACTGCTTTGGCAGACAGCTACAATAAGGCCCAGGCTTTTTTTTTGCTGTTCCCTCAGGAAATATAAACTCTGATGATCTGGCACAATCTGATCTATTGGGTGTTCAGGTTTGTGTAAAAATTAAATAAGCAGTCTTTTCTAAATGCTTAGGGTCTCCTCCGTGCATTCTGCTTTGAAAACAAGCCTTCAGGTAAACACACTAACACACATATATATGTTGTCAGAGATAAAAGATAAGGTCTATGCTCTGACAGGCAAGAATCAGAGAGCTGCGAAGCAATGCTGTTAAAAAGGCGTGACATTTCAACCCTCTTATCCACCACTGCTAACTTCAAACATTAATGTGAGGAAATGTATGGAAAAGTCCATAAACAAACCTACTATGAGTCTTTAAAGGATTCAGTAGGAAACTTCCAAAGATCCATATTCCCCCAAACAACTTTAAAGTTGTTTTTGAGAAGGTCTTACTACAGAGAAAGTGAGGAAAATATGAAAGGTGAAAGGAAATGACAGTAATTTTCTGTTGGCTAAATAATATGTGTGTGCATATTATATTCTTTTTTCATCCAATTAAAGAAATGAAAAATAGACCACATCAATTCAAGTATTTGATAAATCAAATCCAGTCTTTAAGTTAGATTGAAGAAAAAAAAAAAAATCGGTAAGAGCGGAGTGTATTTTGGTTTTTGCACAGCTTTGTAAGGCCGTTTCTGACAGGAACATACGTCTCCCAACAACCCAGATAGCTGTCCTTTTGGGTGCAAATCTGATCCTCACAAATGAAAGGAACCCTCCACCTGACTACTCCATCCATGGTCTCAGTACCCACAGGAGATTTTCATCTGTTTCTACGAGCGGCTGTTGTGCTAAAATCTTGTTTTGCCATTACTTGTACCATTTCACTGTTCTAGACTGTAATTTCTCCTTACAGTTTTCATATATTACGGGTAATCTACTGGCTCTGCCAGCTTCCCTCACCCCTTTTCTCCCACAAAGTATGAAGTGCATTCCTTCCAGTATTCTGCATCAGACAATCACTCTAAAGAACTCTTTATTCTAACAAAAAAATTCTGTGCCAAAGCCTCTTGAACTGCTTTCAGGATGAAGAAGTTAGAATTTTTGTCCACTTATTTCAATAAGATTCTTCATTTTCTACTCAGGAATAATACTGGAAATGGAAGAAAACTAATTGCGCAAAGCAAGAAGGTGAATTAACACCTCCCGTTCTGTGCTGGTGAATCTTGGTGGTGGCCTCGTGAGGAGAGGTGTGTCTGAGCATGCAGCGATGACCCTCATCTAGGGCTGTGGGAGGGATGGGACCGGAATTTGGGGGCTGGCAACAACCTGGGTAACTTTACTATTTTCTTCGACAGAAGATAGAGTGTCATATGCAGGTGGTGTTCTGCTGTACGATAAGCAGGAACCATGGCTTTCTCTGTTCGGGCTACAATGAAATTGTCTACATCCTTTTCTCCTTTTTTTGCTTCATTCACCTCTTTTGGTTTTATCCGAATGAGGCCTTTTCATTCCAAAAGATTTATGGGGTCCCATTCATTACCTGACTGCCCTTTACTAACATACAGACTAACACACATTTACTTAATTTCCTGAGCTGGCAGAAGCTGTGGAAGGGAGTGAACATTTTGCACTTTTCCGTGACATCTCTGTCTTTTCTCCTTCGAGCTCCTCAGTGACAGGATGCTGCTGCGGTACGTCACATGCTGTGCAAACGCAGTAAATGATGCTCCAGATCATCACAACTGAAATAGCCCTCCTGAGGCAGCCCAAGACAGCACCTAATACAGGCAGCAGTAGCTGTTTTGCTCCCTGGGCGCCTATCAAGCTCCAAAGGAAACGTCTGTGTTAGATCCTAACCGTCACGGTTCAGCGAAGGCTTTTCCACTGGCGCTGGAAATCACTCTGTTAAATACCAGTTGTGATCTCTTCTTAGTGAGGACACGTTAGACCCATCCAGCAAGCATGTCATCTGAGCCCTCTGACAGTCTTTGGGATATTAACAGAAGAAATACTTTTCTAATTAGAACAGAATTCATGCAAGCAAGAGCTCAGCAGCAGAGTTCAGCGCACGAGCTTTGGTGTTCGGAGTCTCAGTTTTATTGCTGCTCCATGACACTCAAGATGAATGCACTTCTGCTCCGAGCGCTAAGTATTCCCAAAATGCAAATTGTGCTTTCGGAGTAAGAGATGCTTTATGGGCCCCATCACCGCTCACGTGCAAAAATGTCTCATTTTTATTTCTGTGTGGGAAAGCTATCTAAAACATGAACACTGGAAAAGAAAGGTTTTCAGGAGAACTGCCTCACACAAACGACATAAAAGCAGCATTTAAGTCGCTCTGAAGCTAATGGAACACAGTAACTTCATCCTTGGAAAGCATTAAAAAGAACTATACGTAACGAAGCTCTTGTTTAGATGGAATAATGGGTGTTTCATTACTCAGGGAAATTCAACTCTCTCATCCCAAACTGTGATATTATTTTCTTTTTATATTTTTATCAATGCTTCAATTGCCCCTTAATCAAAAGACAACGCAAGAGGGAACATTTCTCATTCAGCAGAGCATCTTGACTAATTTTATGGTCCCATATGTGATCGCTCTGAACAGAAGTTCATACAAAGCGCAATTTACAGCACACGCATAACTAGATAACTAAAAATAGAATATGTACAATCCAATCTCAGCGACATAACACTTACACGCCCTTTGAGTTTGAGCTCATATCCACAATTAGATTAAATATGCTCTAAGAATGAGTGCACAAGTATGCATTCAGTATTAGCAGCTAGAAAAATAATTCTGTATACTTCACCCTGGAAGTAACTCCCTTACGGATTTTTTACTGTATTTATTTCTGATTTTAAATGAACAAGAGCTACGGAACAATACCCTGTATCTTAAACTTTAGCTTAGGCTTGTTATTAACAATGAATAATATTAACTCCTCTGATATTGGAGTTGTTACTCTCGTGGGGGCCGTACCACAAGCTTGATCTTACAATTCTGTTACAATAGCTAAAAAAGTGCTATTAATTTCACATAGATAAATTCAAGTAGTCATCTGATATGCACCCAGCACAAAGGTGCTTCCAGAGGATTTCACCCATTTCTGTTTAACAGAAAATCAGCCTCTGTGCAAAACCAAGAACTGGAATAGTGAAATATTGACTCATTCTAATAGGCACATGTAACTGATTTCAGCAAGTCAAGCCAGAGAAAAAAAAAATTCAAAATTATATTCAGACCAAAGTGAAATTTTAGAACTACTTTTGACCAGAAATTTGTTAGTCAGCTGAAACTATTACAAGGCACATTAAACATAATATTACAGATACATCACTCTGGAACATCTCCTCATGCCTTATTCAGAAACCTAAACCTACTTGAGAAGTTCAGAGAAGGCGAGCCGGTATGGAAGTTGAACAGAAACACTTTGTTACTGTGTTTGATCTCAGGCATTCAAAGTGAACAGCAAAACACAAACCCAAGGCAGCCCGGCAGGCACCGAGGCTTGCTCTGCCGGTCACGCCTGACTCCAATACCAACCAGCCCACCTGCCCTGCGCCTTGCTGTTCCTTAGGAATGAGGAAAATCCTGCCGACATTGGTAACATCCTCCCAAAGCCCTCCCACTGTCAAACTCCACAGTGACAGCTAGGACTGATGCTGGTGACTGCAGCAGATACACACACACAAACGGATGTGGCTACCTATGATCCTTCATCCTGCTTTGCCTCTACTGCTTTGGCAGCCTGCAGGTTGAGCATGAGTTCGATCCTATTGCTCTTTCTACAGAAGGAAGCACCTAACCTTGCTGTAACAATATTAAAATGACTAAGATGTATGTTCCCCTCCCCAACAATCAAATGTTACACTGCTCTGTGAAAGCATGCTTTACCCGGCAATAGCAAATTATTTTTGCTAATGCACAAATACACAGATTATATTCCAAAAAGCTACTGCCTTAAGCTACCCACACTGAGCTAATACACAGCGTTTACACTGAACCACCCAAGAGCGGAAGCACCCTTCTTTCCAGCTAACCTGCTGGATTTTGACCTGGACAGACCATAGGAAAAGGACAGAATAAGATCCAGGATCCAGTTGGGAACTGGTGCTGCTGCTTGGATGCTCACAGCTGAAACTGGAGCACAGCTGAGCACGCTCTGCTTTTGCCAGGTGTCTGAATTCAAGGTCACAAGGGCCAGCTCCAGCTTCGGCTGTCCTGAGGTATTTGTCTCTACAGGGCAACAGAAGAGATACACTCACGTTGCTGACTGATTGGACATTGCTGAAAGGAGGACACTAACTGCATCTTCCTGAGCTGATGGAGGGTTCGTGTGACTCCCTGTCCACTCCTGCTGTAGGAAGTGGCTCAAGCTGCCTCAAGGACTGGTTCTCCCCACATTCCCCCTTCCAGAGAACTTGCAGCGAGAAGACAAGAGCACATCACAGCACAGCTGACTGTCTGAAGGGTGCCCAAGCTGTGGCTTGCCTTCAGACTCAGACACGAACCCTGGCTAAGGGTTGCTCCAGAGCATTCATTTCAAAACCACCTTCACTACAAACACACTTTGTGTATCTGTCAGGTTTCCCTAACCATTCTTCTTGCAAGCGTTGATTGTTACTAATATCCAGGTATTTAGGCAGCAAGAATTAAAGGAAATATGTGTTCCAGCACTCGGTAGTATTTCACCAATTGTTTTCTGTGACTGAATTTGAAACACTACTTTTAAACGTGAACTGCACACGAGACTCTATTATGCAGCTTAGCACAGAGCTATGAAAAGGACAACATGTAAATTCATAAACTAAAAGAATGTATTTGTTTTGCAATATTGGAATTAAGTTTGACCTTTCAAAGAACAAATCTACTGGAATTGCAAAACTTTTCACCCTCTCAATTAGCTCTGTACAGAAGAATCTAATGCCACTAGCAGACAAGTTATTTCCATTTTGCCCTCCTTCACAGACTCAGTAAAAAGCTTCTGGATGTAATTCACTTGAAACCAGAATGAATAAAGATAATTAACACCACTGATTTAACCAGTCCACTTTGTCCTATTCAGGAATTAACTGAAAAGTTCTTAGACACACACAAATAATTTTACCCATAGGAAGTCTCAGTGAAAACAAGTTGTGTTAGCAAATGTACCTGCACCAAAAGCTGCACCGTGCCAATCTAAAAACAGCAGGAGGTTTTTAAAGGTAGCATGGCGCTGTGCTACAAGTACATCCCTATCCTGGAAAGAAAAACATAGGTAGTTTTTTCAGCACCTGTTATCATTTTGAGGACCTGAACAGTATTTAACGCTTCATAATCAAAAACAGGAGGTTCAGGAATTAACATTGCTTTAAAAAATCACAAGTCCTTCTACTCTGTGGCATTTTGTTGACAGAAGGAGCCTACTTACCAGAATTTTTGTAGTGTAAGCACTGTTGATAGCAATTGCATTAACCAGCAACTCAAGGGTTTTGGCGGGTACAGAATCTGGGTCAGGGATCTCTTTGTAGTGGACGTCACCAATGTAGGCTTGGACGACTGTCATCCGGTTGGTCGTTAGTGTCCCTGTTTTGTCAGAGCAGATGGCTGTAGCATTACCCATAGTTTCACAAGCATCTAAGTGGCGGACCAGATTGTTATCCTTCATCATTTTCTGAGAAAAAGCAAAATAAAAAACATTCAAGATTTGCTTTGACAGGTTTTTAACATCAGTTATAAAAGCAAAAAGGAATGTTCTAAGCCTTGTTCATGAGGACATAATCTTCACTAAACTAGAACTTTGGTCAGGGCCAGCAATCCAGGCTCTAGTTACAGACACATAAGCAGTGACTATCCCCAAAATAATTTCACCTTTGATAAATCGACGTGGTTCCATCATTTTTTGCAGTGTAGATACGTTGTAAGGAACAGCTAAAACAGCCAAGATTGGCTAAATGAAGTGAAGATATCAGGATTTTATAAACAGTATCATTATACCAGTTATTAGACTTTTTTAAAATGCTATTTCCAAT
The DNA here is from genome assembly GCF_000710305.1 of Buceros rhinoceros silvestris. Taxonomy (NCBI): domain Eukaryota; kingdom Metazoa; phylum Chordata; class Aves; order Bucerotiformes; family Bucerotidae; genus Buceros; species Buceros rhinoceros. Next base: position 107,442 of record NW_010392365.1, on the reverse strand, counting down.
GCCAAGATTTTATCTTGCAGCACACAGAGGGAGTACACATTTTGGGGAAGAAAGAAAATAACAACCAAAAAAAAAAAAGCCCCACCAAACAAAAAAATAATTCACACCCACACAAACACAACACTGTAGAGTGTCCCATTCCAGAGTGAGTATTTTTCACAAGACACACAGTCATCCTGTAAATACACATTATCCTTGTTTCTATGTTTATTAACAAAGTCCCATGCTTGAGATGTGCTCTTTTTTCCTAATAAGAATGATCTTTGGCTACACATAAACCAAGCTATTCCTTCCTAGTGCCCATATGCTAATTTGTTTACATACTAAGTGGAAATAAACTTGACAAAATCTTCATCTAAGACTCTCAGAATGTTTAAATAAGGCCCATCTGGCTAAATTTCCAAAACAAACTGAGATAACTCCTAGAAAGACAATGGATAATCCAGAAGCCCAGGATTTTAATCCTCTTTAATTTCCTGATAGACTCATTTACATTGGCTAAAAAGAACTGCAACTGCATTCAAGGAAGTACACAAAAGCTCCAGTGAAACTCTAATTTATTTGAAAACTATTTCTGAAGATGACTTCAAATCCTTGTCAGAACTTTGCATTATGGCATAAGAAAATCTGAAGACAAAGTTATTCCGTATCAAGGCTGGAATATTAAAAATATTAGTAAGTCTTGCTCGATAAATTCCTGGCAACCTCGCAGACTAAATAGGTACTTCTCCCATTTGATATTCCTGCTCTATATAGTTCTAAAGGTATGTATTAGAGTACATACGTACTTTGCTTTGTCAGAAAGACTTTTTATGTAAAGCAAAGTTTCACTCGGAAGAAATGTCACTCTCGTTACTATCTTGAGCACATTAACGTACAGGTCAATTTTCATCACACCTTGTAATACCTGAAGACTAACTCACTAGTAAACTCAGCTGAAGAGCATGTTTCTCCTGTAATAATTTTTAGTGTTTCTTACCTTTACAGAATAAGCCAGAGAAATGGTGACAGCAAGTGGAAGTCCCTCGGGAACAGCGACCACAAGTACAGTAACCCCAATAATGAAGAATTTAACAAAATACTGAACATAGACAGGAGTGCACTCAGGCAACCACTGCTTCTTTTTGACCACAAATGTGTCAATGGCAAAATATAGTACCAAAATTATTACAGTGATGGCAGACATCACCAAACCTGAAAATAGAAACAATCAATTACTACAAAACAAAACACAATTTAAAACATGTGCAATTAGAAATCTACCTATGAATTTGATATGAAATTCTTTCCTTATTCTGCATGACATTTTTCACCAGTACCAATAATTAGGATAACAATAAATTTGACAGTGTAGAAAGAACATCAATACCTTCACAACAGCTATACTTTCCAGGGAACAAAGAAACACTGAATTCTACAAACAGCTGAATCACACCACATTAATTTAAAGCACCGTCTTACTGCTGTCTGTAAAACTTCTGGGTCAGCCTAGTTCAACAGGAGTTCCCGTGCTGCTTAAGTTAGCGTTTTCGATTTAGCACGTTGCCTGGTACAACGTTTATCTGTCCCTTTAACCGCCACCTTTTACAAATTACTAGTCCATCCATATTCAAACACTCATTTTTCTTCTAAATCAGCTTCTCTTAAGAGGCTTGAGAAAAGGAGTCTCCTGTTGCTGTAAAAACTATTTCAGACCCATTCTACTGATGAGTCTGGCTGAATACAGAGGCAATACAGCAGAATCGTCCACAGGAACAGCTTTTAATCCTTTTTCTTGAAAATTTGATAAATACCAGTGCTTCCAAGGCCTCCCTTTTCAAAGGGACACATGCAAAGACTGTGTACTTTGATGAGGGCTGGCTCAAAGGAGGTACAGCACTGACAGTACAAGAGATGCTAATAAATATTTCACAGAAGTCACAAAAATTCCCAGGTACTTCATACGCTCTCCCAACAACACAGACTTTACTAAGACAGCGCTCCTCCTCCTCAGTAGTGTTCCTGGATGTGAGTATATGAAGAAAAACTCCCCTAGAACATTTATTTTGCCTTGCTAGGATTACTGCTCTTTGGCAAGTTTCTACGAAGCAGTTAAACCTTCAATTCAGAATAAATTAACATCTCTCTGAGGAGATCATACTGTAGAAGGAGAATGCTGTGAATTTCATGTCTTGACTGAAGTTAAAAAAAAAATATTTGGTAAGGTGAAGGATGCTAAGGTTGACAGGGAACAGATGATCAGGGAGATCGCTAAATGCCAGAGGATAAAGAAAAATCCATTAACTACTGTACAAGCAAATACTCGTGACAAAGCAAGACATCCCCATAGATTGACCCATGACAAAGAAAAATCCAGTGAGGCAACGATTAATTAATTTCATTCACATTACTTGCCACGTTATGGTTAGAAATCCCTACACAGTTACTTTAAAAGTGATATTCACATGCCTGCCAAAACACCAGAGTGAGTAATAATGAGATGGCAAGGCAGAAAGGTACTTAATCTACAAAATTAATGATCATGAGACATCAAGTGTTTTCACATCAGTTTGTACTGTTGTACAACTAGCAACAAAGAGGAGAAGCTTGAGGAATATCAAACTGGATATGAAAGAGATGATAACTACGGATTCCGAATTACCACTGTTTGGGCAAAGAGACAGAAGTGACACCATGGGGTTATGTGATCAACCAAGTATAAATAGCTTTAAAAGGAATGAGAAGGAACAGCAGGGATAAAAATCAGGCTGGGAAAGAAGGATAAAGAAGATTGAGCAGAGGTGAAGTTAGGAATCTGTAGTAGAGCCACAGCCAAGGATCCGGAGGGAGAACAAGATCTCCTTGATACGGCCAAAAAAATGAACCTAGTGAACCTACATGCTGAAGAAGTGCTACTTGTAACAGTAGGGACCAGACGGCGCTGGATACAAGAGTCAACAGATGTGTCGTATCTGGGTAGAAGGTGGGAACACAGATATTAAGAGAGAACAGAACGATTTCAGAATCCAGAAGCAGCAAATACTGTGTGAGTGATATTTCAAAATTCTATTAGAGATCCCGATATGCACTCACAAGTTCTAAGGGGAGATGAAACTAAATACGTAATTACTGCACTTGGGAATATTGACTATGCGAAAAGCACCATTTCGATTCAGATATTCATTACAATCCAAGCTGCTCAAAGCTTCTGGTTTCTTGACAGTCAAAGCTAAGTTTCAGAAGAATAAATGATCTGCAGTACCCATACTACCCCTAGAACAGTATTACGGTAACTGTTTCTAAATACAGCAGTAAAATGGCCTATGCCTTTCAAGAAGGTTTTCTTTAGAATGCTCTGCTGCCAGAAGCACACGCTGCTGTTGGGTCGGTTACCCAGCCGTACCTGCTTTGCCTATCTGGACTGCCAGCTTGGTCAGCTTTCCCTGAAGAACAGATTTTTCTTTCTTGTGCATGTTGGATTTCTTCTTGTCTTTGTCATCTCCCTCTCCCCCTTCCGCACTCTTCAGTGGCTGCATCTCCATGGCAGCAGCCCCATCCTGCTGCTTGGCTAATAATGCAGAACAAAACTGTTAATCCAAAACCATTCTTCATTCTTTTTGTCTTAATGTTGATACTTACTGAATTCAACCCCAACTCCCATGGGAGGGGCTGATTGCAACAGAGATGATTGGAACTACACACAGAATTACACTTCACGCCCCTGTGAGACCACGTGGGGTTCTGCGGGGGCACAATGCACACGCATACCCACTGGCACTCCACACGTGTGGGGATATGTGCTGCGTTGTTTGTCACGTACTGTGAAAACCATTGGGGTTTTGATTTTTTTAAACCACCAATGACATTCTGTGGTATTGCACATATATATCGCTTAATGTCTTGCAAATTACTTGGCAAGTAGGAGAACATCGGTACTGCAGGATTTCCCAGGAATAGCAGATCTCAAATGATTCAGCAGATGGGCTGTCTGTATTTCTTTAAATTTTGTATCTCTCATAGATTACAATGCACCTTCTAATCACACTTCTAATGAAAACATTTTAAAGGGAATGTGGTTCCACAAACGATCTGTGTGCCACTTCTCTGGACTGCACAGGCACCTCAGTGACCAGTGGACCACACTTTGCAAAGCACTATTCTAGATAATACCAGACTTTAAGAGTTTCCTTAGCAACTCATCCATCAGTTCCGATGGACATTCATTCCATGACCATTCTCCCATAAAAAGCACACATAATCTAAAGGTGAAACCATCCTTTCTTGAAAGAGTGCTGATGCTAATATAAGGAGACTTTCTTTTAGTACCCAAGACAGGTTTTTTAAAAGCAACGACATTCCAGCTGATATATGTGTATGGGTCTGTTCTGCACTGAACACAGACATAGTTAAATAGAATGAGATGAAACAGCTTTGCTTTGACATTCGTGAACAGATTGAACAAAACCATGCTCATCTGACCTGGAAATCTAATTCATCTATGCTTACCCATTTAATACCATTTTATTTAACAGATTTGTACCATTAACAGTTCATCTATTCCATTTCTGATCCATCACCTTTGCAATCTTTAGTGCTATCTGAGAAGAGGAAGTCATAGTTCATTTTATCTATTTGGCGTCGCCCAAAGAAATCATGATAGCTGTGTCTCATCTAATAGCAAAGTCATGGCTTCCTTTCTTCAGAGAAAGCAAAATACGTATTTCACCTTCTTCCTGAGATTGTAAATTAAATAAAAAGCTCCTAAGATTCTTAATCTTCCTGTTATTTAGCCTTATAATACGCTTTGACATAGAAGAAAATATATCCATACAATGCCACTGAACACCAAGGAGGACAAGACATACCAAAACTAAGGTTGGAAATTCACTAACAATACACAGCATACATAACTTGCACAAGAAAAATGAGTTCAAATGAGCTTTGTGACATGAAAGTATCATCTATAAATGGATTATTCACAATTTAGATCCTCTCCTATCCTAAATATCTAACATCAAAATTCTGTAAGTTACAATCTCTTTGGTAGGGTTTTTTTTGTTGGGGTTTGCTTGTTAGTTTTTAGTTTTTTTAACATTCTGTTGGAACAATAGGGCCATTTTTTACACACAAGCACAAATCACAAATTTTAATTTTATGTTTTAACGGAATTTAACTACATGCTAAAAATAAAATCCACAACCTTCTTAATATGAAAGAAGATTACCTTTGTTCTGGCTGTTCTCCATATTCCCATCCTGCATTTTGCCTATATGATGAAAAATTTCAACAGACAACAGACAGTAAACAATCTTCACCCAAGACAGAACATGAAAATGGGAATTAAATAAATGGGCAGACAAAAGTAATGAGCGTGTTACAGATACTTATTTGTGATCAGTAGCCATCGTCATTGTACTTCTACTGAGCAGCATGGACAACTTAGTGGGACACATTCAAGGAACTCCAATCAAGTTCAATGTTGTCACATGTAAATACTAAATATCAGCACATAGTTTTGATCAAAGTGCATAAAATAAGAGGGTAAAACTAATATCAAGGATCCAGTGGAAAGCAGAATTTGAATAATATTCCTGAACTTAAAATGCAGAGAGAGGGAACTTAAAATAACCACAGGTAGAAATTTGGCACACATCACTGTGGAGTATGACCTTCTTAATGTATTCCAGAATAAAAGTCATTATTTTATTAAATTTAGACAAAATGAAAAAAAATACTATCAATAAATGTAAATAAATACATAAATCAGATTTTATTTTAAAATTACACCTTCCTCACTTGGTTCTATTATTCAGCAAGTGACTCCTGTAAATCCAAGTGTCAGGGGATCATCCTATATTCAGATTCATCCCAAAGAGAGACTTGCCAAGTGCATCTGTAATTTCCAATTTAGTGGTTTTGTTACATATAGTCTTACCATACCAAAGTCTTTGGTTGGTTGGTTTTTTTTTTTTTTTAACTGAAAACATACCATTTGAAAGTTTGCATGCAACAAAAATATAAATTAGAGCACACAAAACTTTGGTATTCAGAATAATCACTAAAAAATTGCAAATGTATTCAAAATCTCTTGGTGGGATCCCTTACGAAACTTGCACAGTGATGTACGAATTTATCTTATGGAAAAGACTACTTGAGTTTTATTAATATTAAAGTCAGAATGGATGATGTTCTGGTTTTGTAGTTATGCATAATGCACAACAAAAAATAATGCTATGCAAACTTAATAGTTAAAACACCTTTGCAGGAAATTTGACACATTCTAATAAGAAATGTATCAGAGTCGAGGAAAAAAAATATGACGGCAGTTAA
>NW_010392365.1:76173-101020 GCF_000710305.1 Buceros rhinoceros silvestris | reverse complement strand
CTTCCGACTTCCTGCAATAATACAGCTGGTACCAACACGCACAATAAAGCAGCCAAAATTATGTTTCAATACAGGTATTAATTTTTTCACTCCACGTGTGAATAACTAGAGGCAAAATTGAAAAGCTGAGACACATTTTCTGCATGTTTGTATTTTCAGTAATTGGAAGATCACTAAAAACTTCCCTCTCAAAAGGAGCAAAACTGGCCAAATCAGTCATAAATTTCTCACCATAACATTTTGCCCCACACAAGCAGGCTCTGGACACTGAGAAACTCAAAAGCCCAGAATCTCAGCACAGGGAAGGAAGGCACTCATCATATAATCCCCTCAGTACCCGGATTACCCAAGTCCGCTGAAGGAACCATTCCGCATCACCTGCTAGTCTAGAACTCTAACTCTCTTCCCACCTTGGCTGTAACATGACTTTTACAAAGGCGGTCTCTATCTCCCAAGGACTTATGTTTTGCCATGAGCCGTGAATCTATGAACTGAACAAATCCAAGTTCATTTTCATTGTGAAATTCCCATGAAGATTTCTGCAGACACCACACAGCTGAATCTCATATCTGCCTAATGGCTATTTTTCTTAGAACGGTTTCTAATAAAGTTAGTGGAAGACATGAAACATCTCTAGAGATTCTAATTTCTGGCTAGAGGACAAAGCTTTCCTTGAGAACTGGAAAACATGCATTTAGAGCAGACAATCTGCTCTATAGTCCCTTTTCCAGAATATAATTCAAAACCTTAAAGCAGCATAATTGAAGATTTTTCAACTAAAAAGAAAAAAAAAATAAACCCAAACCATGATTTTCATAACTGGCAAGCACAAAATACACTGGGTTTTCTGTGTAAATCAGAGTATTTAACTTTATGATACATATTTGCTATTTAATAGAGGTATCAATCATTGTAATCAATTATGTTAACACATCATCTACCCTGGCTATCTAAAATTACCAGAACACAAATGAACAATCTTTAACAACAATGTAAACATGGGTATTTACAAAACATATTCTTAACCTCAGCAGCTACTGCATTTAGGTTATCAGGGGATGAGGGAGGGTCAAGTGTAAATCATCAAGGCTAGTTATAGTCCAATTATTTAGCTAGAATAATGAAGAATAGGTGATTTAGGTAATTAGAATAAAGAAAAGAATGCTCTAAAGAATTTATTTCCTCCTGTTCCAAATAATTTTCACTTGGCTATAGATTATGAATTAGAAAGAATTAAGAAAGAAATTAAGAAGATGCAATCACTACTGCTGAGAGATCTTTTCTCCTTTCAGTTAGTGCTAGGACCAGAAATACTATCCCATCTTTCTGAGCTTTGTATGTTGTTCAACAACATTAAAAGGGTATTTATGAACACATTGATAATATTTTTGTATCTTCAGAAATATAATACATTTTTACAAAATTTTACTTTTTATTTTTTAACATAAATAGAAGGAACAGTGTTTGGGTGCTGAAATCTGGAGGAATTTATCTGAGTTTATCACTTTTCTAAGCAAGGATGAAAAATCAGAATGTTTAGAAAAGAACATAGAGCCTCCTACTACAACTTGTATTCTGCAGTTGCTTTGAAGGTTTTGAATTTCAATATAAAATGTTTTGCACGTTGCCTCTGCCTTACTAAAACGTCTGTCTTTTGGAACGTGCCCATGGCACCACTACTGACGAAGTTCTTACTCCAAAAGCCATCTACTTGTCCAAATAAACTTTCCAAGGACAGAGTCCCCTTCACCTCCCCCAGCCCTTTATGAAGAGTCAACGAGACAGAATAGCAAAGATCTATTGCTGGCGCTACAGATTATTTGTACAGAGGAGAAACTGCCTGGAGCCCACTGAAGAAGCTGATCAAGTTACGTTCTCATGTGCTGTGATGGAGGAAAAAAAATGTGGTTCACTATTGATTTTCCAAAAAGTTGCAATTTGAAATAGAAATGAGGGACAGCCCTCTTCATGTCAAATCACCTCCGTTCTGCAGCTAGTAAGAACAGAGGCGTGTGCACGTCTATATATAGGGGGAAAGTGATGTCGAATACGTCTGAGTGAATCACGAGGAAATTTTGCATGCACTGTGATATCGGAGCCAGAACACAAGTTAATTATCAAAGAAAAAACCTGATTGCACTGTATCAAATAGGGAGGTTTAGATAATCTTCTATGCACACACTAAATAACTTTTCTGACAATTCAGAAAATACTGTGAAGCATATTAGAACTGCAAACTGCTTTGCAGGAACTGAACAGTAGTGTACACACGCCAGAAATGACGGAGATAATAATAGATGTAAAATATTCCAGCCAAGACATTTCTCTGTCTGGTATGGTATTTCTTTGTCAGAACATGGTTTGAAGTAACAAATTCTGAGTATCAAATGCCAAAAAACCCCACCAATAACCCTACATGGAAATCCTGATTTTGGAATGCTCTACCGGACCATGGGAAGTGCTCCTTTCTCTAAGGAAGTAAAATTTGGGGTAATCAAGCTGTAAACAGTGTTAGTTGCTTGCCATAATTTCTTTTAAAAATTTACCTTTTCTAAATACTGTATTTTAAAAATTGGACAAACTTTAATGACTTACTACCTTCCTGTAAAAGCTTCTGATCTGCCTATAGCCTTAACTTGGAACCTTTTAATACCTTTTAACAGAGACCATCGATCAATCACGTATTCTAATCTCTACTAGAACCCAATAGGATGTGTAAGAGTTCCTTCAACACAGCAGATAACAAACCTGTTTGAATTTATCACCATAAGCTCACTGACTGAAAACTACTTTTGTGTCAGCTGTCAACTAAGACAATAACAATTTTTGAAATGGAGATGTGTTGACTTTCAAGCAACAGGCAATAGCATTTCCTGAGCTAGTCAAGTATGCGGTTGCGGTTTTTTCTTTTCTGAAGGTATTTTCAATACAGAGGTATTAGTATTAGACTTTAGGTAAAAATGCTTCTTTCCAGTCACATCTCAGGGAGAATTTCCACACATTGTTGAAAACATTAATTTCATCCAGACCAAAAAAAAAAAATCTACGTGAACTTAATCTTTCTGCTTGAGAACTTTTTTTCCTTTCTCCCCTCCAAAACATATTTGCATTTTAACTATCCTCTAACTCATCGTCACTGCTAAGAAAAACGTATAGTATAAACAGCAATCAGATGTTGGCAATTGCCCAGCCAATTTCAAAGCCCTCAGGTTTAACTCTACTTGCCAAGTCTCAGATCTCCTCTGCACATAGTGTCACTAAGTTGAATTGTGGAAAGTATCTCCAGCTCGTGTTGATCAAAGAACTGCAGAATTAATCCAATCACTTCACCTCTGAGGAGTTACAGGCAAAAACGTACTCAAGCTGCACAAGAAATGGACTGCTACGCTTATGCACTGAAAAGAATCGGGTATGAATCTCTCAACTCCAGGATAAACAGGGACAGGAACTATTGTTTTTGATGCGAGAAAAAATGGAAAATCACATATTTACTTAAGACGTTGATTTAATATCCCTTGGAACTAAACTTCCATGTTAAATTCGGGCATTAAGACCAAACACAACCTATTTACCAGGCAACTAAAACTGCTAACAGAAAGACCAAGTTCCAACAACCCTGGACTCATTTCTGCACCTTGCTGAGTGTTGGTTCTTATCCAGCAAAGCACTTCAGCAGCTGCTTAACTTAGTCCTCAGCAGCTTGCAGGACAGAGCATAAATGTCCTGCTGCAGACTGCAGGGGGATGGGAGGAGGCTTTGTTGTATGCGTGGGTTTGGGGTGGGGGATGTGTGTGTGTGTGTGTTTGTTTTCACACAACAGAGTAGAATTACAGAGGATAAAGAATGAAATATTCCTCATTCATCTTCTGGTTCTTGGTCTCTAAGGGATTGGGTTGTTGGAAGCAGGATGATATAGGTTCCTGTCCTGCAGTGAGATGTAGGGATTGTAAAACCTCGTTTTCCAGCAAACTCAGAATTTGCAGCAGCAAAGTTTTAAATCTAGATAGGTTTTTCTTTTAAGTTGCAATACAAATATTTACAGTAGGCTCAAAGATTTTCTATATCCTTGCTTTAAACAGGATATTACACCAGATAAATCTCAGTACTTGCTTACTGCTATTGCTATCAGAAACTCTAGTTTCTTGTGCTTATTGCACCAGCTACTGACCTGCATTGAAAAATGTTTCTGTCACCAGCACAATGAAAAGTAGAATTACTTTTGTCAATATTACTGGTGAAAGGTTTCTACGGCAAATAGAGGACTAATGTATTATTAAAGATTTTTATTATGATTAATGATTTTCAGAAAAATACAGATGCTGCCTAGACTAAGATTAACCCATTCCATTTACCCTGGCATTAAACTACTAGAAAAGATACTGAAATCTCTGCATGCTATGAAGCGGGGTCAAGAATCTGTACTAAGAGAGCGTCAAAACTGACTACAGTAATATTTTTTTTTCTTTTTAGTAAATACAGGCAGGCTCATTGGATGATCATTAAGGCATACACAAATACCCAGAAACATATCTTTTCAGTCTTTTTCAAAAAAGATGCTCAAAGCCGCAGAAGTTATTCTTTTCCGTCAGTGGAAACTGAGCCAGATTCCTGATCCCAGCACTATTTCTCAGAATGTGAAGATTATGTGAACACTTATGAGAGTGCCACACGGGAAGAAAGGAAGACATAATTCATTTTTCACGGTGTTCTTCAGATCTACGCTTACAAATGTGTAAGGAGCTTTACAATGAAACTCCACGTAAAGGCAGCTCTGAAGATTTGAGACTAGCCTTCCTTAACTGCTCCTTTTACCTGCAGTTTTAATTAACGGCAAACACATCAAAATTCCTATTTCTTCCACTCCCATGCTTAATTCTGAACGAATAAAGTCACAGCATCTTTGTGGCATCTCTTATAAGCTAGTGGAGAGTTTATGGAGTAGGATCTCTCAGAGGGTAATCACATGCACAAACAACATCTGTGCAGTTCATTAGAGGAAGAGGCAATCGTACAGAGTCAGGAGAGAAATCTATCAAATAAAACAAGCTAGGTGTTCTTGACGTACCATTGACTAAGCTGGCATTTGCATTATCGGTGGCATTTGCACCTGTTGCACCATCTGTGGCTGAAGGAGGGTGGGAGGAGGAATGGGAAGAATCTACTGAGCAACAATGGATAAAAAAACCAATAAATAATAATAATAATTACAACAACAACAACATGAAAAATGCATATGGCAAAAGAAAAAAAACATTTATGGAATGCTATGGCTCTGTTTTCTCCAAAATCAATCTGGTTTAGGTTAATTAACATAATATTCAAAAGCAAAATGTCATTACAATGGTGTTACAAAGTAAGGCAAAAACTCATGCACGGAATAATAATAATAATTAAATAAATATGAAAGACATTTAAGAACAGAGTTGGTGAGAACTGACTGCACACAGTATTATGTACATTGCTCTGGTCATTTTATATTTTTTTTTTTTACTTTTATATAACATTATGCAAGTGTTGATGTTAAATATTTCCCTCGAGTTAGTGAATTTACACAATGTTTGGGTAGTTTTAAAATACGGAGCATACTACATAGTATATACAACATTATACTTTATTTTATATTACATTATATTTTGTGGTTTATATAATGTTGGCTATTACGATGTACTGCTGCTGATACACCCCAGTGTAACATGGGCTCAACATACGTCCTGCCATAATCTAGTCAATATGCACTTTGATCTGAATAGAAACATTAAACTTTTCAATACTGCATGGGGAAATGGTAAATACAGTCTTCAGGAGAATAATGAGTTATTTGAAATCCGAATAACAGACATTATGTAATTGCCTGTTTTGTGATGAAATGACAAAAGAATCAGAAAATAAAATCCTCGTTTTGTAAAATCCTCGTTTTGTTTTCAGCAGTTATCTGCATATCAGAGAAACCTGTCAGGAAATCTTTCCTAACAGGAAGGTGAAAAACTTGACGAAGGTTTTATGATTTTATTATTATGTTTATAGTAGAGTTAGAAAATTAGTCTCTACAAATAACAGATAAAATAAGTTTTGTCCTGATTCTGCTGGTTAATTGCTCCCAAGAGAACACAGAAATCCTACAACGAATGCCGATGGAGGCTCTGGAACTTCTTCAGGATCTGACCCGTAATGACTGTTTCACACTGTACCGGTTTGTTCTTCCAGAAAAATGGCCTTGTTCTTGTTTACAAATGTAAATTGGGAGAAGAAAATAAACAGCATACACGATTCAAAAACACACCCTGGGTAACTACAGTCATGAAAATTTCAATTGCAAATTTGATTTACTGTGATGGTAATAACTTAAACTGTTTTGGTTACTCATGCTTACTCTTTATTTCGTTTGGATACGCACACTAACCGGCACAGCGTGAGCTGCTAACAGCAAATCACGCGCTCCAACATTTAATGTACTGCAATTTACTTCTGGAGAATAACTGATTATTCAAGCTTCACACTAAGGTTTGCAACACCAACAACGCGTTCACACTTAAATGTCTGCCACGAACAACCCTGTTGATTTGAAATTACTCTTTGATTTCACCGGACTGATTCAGTGACAATTAGTTTAATCATTAATTCAGCCCTGATTTGCACCAAAGCTTGCTGGCTAAAAGCCTCATCCTTTCATTTGATGTGGTACAGTTCTTACTCTACCTGGAAGCTGCTGTCCATCCGCCTCTTTCACACCTGTATGATGATTTTTACAAAATGTTAATGAACGGTAAGAGCATAACCCACATCAGACTGAAACAAACATTTACGATTGGCTCCTCTATGCTACATCAGAAAACACAAAGGGATTATCTTGGCGTTGTAGCCACACCCTGTCAGATCCGCTGTCTGCACAAGTTCTCCTACACCTCTGTACGAACCTCTGTCTCTGGGCAGTAAGTTACGACTACAGTGCCGTGCATTGCTCTGCAAGCTCTTATTTCTTCTTCCCTCAAGGCCATCCCCACTGAAACAGGAGAAAATCACCAGTGGCCTCAGCAAAGGAACCCCCAGAGAAGGCCACCCCAATCCCACAGAGCCCCTCAGGGCAGACAGCTGTCACTTTCCAACTAGTACTGAAGCTGCTCTTTCTCACCTACCCTGTCCTTAGACACTGCCAAAACAGGTGCTGCTCAATAGGACTGTTTCTGGGAGTCTTTCTCTTCATGACAGAAAGATTAGACTCTCAGATATTGTTCAAAACTAGTCTGACATGAAACAGTTTTCCTTTGGGAAGTTTTGGTCTTCCCCTTTTTAACGTACCTAGACCTTACTATGCCTAGCAGCTATTGTGCATTTCTGCATAGAAATGAAATGGTAAATGCTTCATAACGTCTTTCACCAAGTGAAAAGGGATTTCCTCAGAAAACCAGAGAGTCAAGTGCAACCATTTGTTGAACATGTTCAGAAATTAGAATTGTAGGTCATGAAAACCATGTGAATTTGGCCTTCCTATCCACAGCTTCAAATTAAAAGGATGGCAATGAAAAAAAGACAGAATCACACCACCTGACAGATACTACGTAAAATGTTCAGGGAAGATCTAACTACACTTTTTTATTAATAGTAAAAACAACTAAAAGGAGTGGAAATGTCTATAAAACCCCATATTAATTGGCCTTTAATTATGTCTGAAAGATATATCTTCTTAGAACAAACTCAAGATGAAATTCTGAAAGTAGACTTGAACAATTTACAAGACTGAACAAAAACTGGAAAGGACACACATTAAATCACATCTCTGCTTAGCGTGCAACCTGTCAATCAGCAATAGCTTATGATATCACACTTCAGTAAGGTGAAAAGGCTAAAAGACTTCTTGATTTCATTAACTGATACAGGACATCAGAGTTAATCTCTCTGTCAACATTTACTGCTACTGTTCTGTCTTTTACTGTTCCTAGTTTGACCTTTACATCTTAAGAAATTAAAATGGCTCTACAGTCACTCACTGACATTAAAGGACTAGGCTAGAGAAAAGCCACATCTTGGCTTTATTCTAGTTGTGAAGCTCAAAAAAAAGATGCTATTTCCATGGTCAAGTTTGGTTGTTTTGTTTTTTTCTTTTATTTTCTGAAAAAAAAAATATTACATAGATGGAAATGCGCAAGAGCAAAACCTTAGCAAATTTTTGATGGGTATGGATTTATGTAAAGAAGACACAGCAATGGGAGCGTGCCCACATATTCCCTTGCATTTAGTTATGTACTGAGAGTCTGCCATTGCACACCTGAAAAACATCTTGTTATCCAATGCACTTATTGGGTAACAGCTTTCGCTGTTTTTCTGTGTGACAGGTAATGACAAAAATGTATACAAAAAAGGAATTTTTTTAAATCATATTTATTTGTTAAGAATGGAGGAGAGCTCTGGCTACACAAAGCCCAAGAGCTTTCTCTGGAGCATCCTCATGTGTTGTGAAATTTACCTTTCTTATCTTTCTTTTCTTCTTCCTCTCCTCCAGCACCTAGCAGAGTAAAGATGATGCCTGTCTGAGAATTCACACCCACAGCAGTGACCAGCATTCGTCCAGAGCCTTCCATGACGTGAGTACCTGAAAGTATGCAATATAAGTTTTATATAGCTAAAAAAATAAAAACAACCATGAAGTATTTTATGCAAGACTTTTACTACAGCACTGAGTGAGATTTGTTACACTTTAAGATATATTGAGGCCAATATTACACATCAAAAATAATCCCTATTGGTGTACATTATTCTCAAACTTAGGCTGCACATCCATTAACCACACACATCAGATTCCCTTTTTAAAGAAATATTGCCAGTAAGTTTCCATGATATTGGAAGATAAGGGTTTAGCTTCACACAGTTAATTCTTGTAACTTTGAAAATGTTTTTTCAGAGTTCTGCAAACATGCCTCTGTGACTCTAGTTGCAATTATATTAATTGTATGTGGATACTATTGCATGAACAAAGTGAAAATATGCGTGCAGTTCTCTCATCTTTCTTGGTTATGGTTGATTTACAGGCACAGCAAAAATATTTTTGAAGACAGTTTCACATCTTGAAAATTCAATACAGAGAAAAATCTTCAAGGAGATGTTGAATTAAATCTCAAGAATCCCAAATCGCAAGAAGAATCTGATGTATACTTGAAAACAAGTTCAGCATAAGAGATTTCTATTACTCTAATCAAAAAGGTATATAAAAGGTATATTAAGTATTTTTCTGAGAAGGGTCGTTTCACTAGGCAATTTTATCATTCATTCTATCAAGTAAATTCCTTTTAAGAAATATTTTGTGTTTTATTGTTATTTATTCATTATTTACAGCTCTTATTCCTGTACCGAACCAAATGTTAGATACATCAGCGCCTCTTAGAAACCTTTTGCTATGAGTTGTGGAAATACAAACCGAAGTTTCCAGAAATGATTAAAATTCTTCCAATTTACATTTCAGAAAAAAATTTTTATTTGCAAAATATATCAATCAATGCAAAATATATCTCAATCTATGCAATTGCACACTGGTTATTTCTAAAAAAAACTTGAAAGAGGAGAACAACCTGTTGGTATGTACTTAAGGCCAGTTACTGAAAGCTTATTAAAAAAACCTGTCATTGAAACATCAGAATAAATGTGCCAAGGAAGGCATCAAATGACTAATTCCTCATTTCATATGGTGACAAAGTCTTAATCTAAAATGTTCATTATTGAAGTAATATTTAAAATGTTAGAAGAGAGCTATGCTTCACAGGTAGTGGATTTTAGAAGATATAAAGCAGATCAGTAGTGCTCCAGTGAAACAGATGAAAAAACCAAATTCATAATGACAAGAAAGTATTGACAGATAAAGCTGTTCATTGAAATAGACTTCATAGTTGATCTTCTAGTAGTAGAAAATTGTTATGCCCACGAAGTGCAAGTCACTGCGAGAACACAGAGGAAAAGAATAATTTCTTAAAGCCAGGCTGACAGAGCAAGCTCGAACTGGAAGTTTACCGGGCTTGTGGTTTTTAAAATACTCTTTCCTGCATCTGAAAAGGGAAGTAGTTCAGAAACCATAAAAACAGACTGTAACACACAAACTGCTTGTCTTGAGAGAAAAAAACATCGTATACAAAAAAGACAAACAAGTACTGACACCTTCAAGCAAGCTACAGACAGACACATGGTTGACTAGAACCTGCTCAGAAAGTATTCTGTTATTTCGCAGTTGGTTTTAATCCTAGGTTCTATAGTTTAAAATAAATTATTCTGTTAAGACCAGTCATTACTGCAGTCTTGCAGCTGTGGGACATCAGAAGGATGAGACCAGAGAGAATCAGAACATAATCCAGTAATTACACTGTCCTGAGGGTTGGGGGAAGCATGGAGAGAGAGAAAGAATTTTTATTCTTGCTTTGAAGCTGTAACTTGGTTTAAGAGTTTGACCATTTTTAATCTCTTGTTCTGTGGATCCTCACCTCACTTCAAAAGTTCCATTGCACCCCTTTACAACCATCATATCTGCCATACATGCAAGGCTCTCATTTACCCTCTTTATGACATCACTGGTTCATTCATTCTGTAACCGGGTGAATCAGGCAGAGTCATTAACTGACTGTGGCTAATGAGGGGGAAATTCTGTATGCTTATTCTCAGCTACCTTGCCCCGTCACTCACCCATTGCCATCACTAACTACCACTCGTACTTTAAATCTAAAGGGAAGTCGCTCGCTGACGCCTGCAGTTCTGCAATGTACCACAGCAGGGCACACCTGAAGCCCTAGTAAAAAAGAAAAGAAATCTTCAAACGAGCTTTCTGCAAACTCCTGCAAAACAGCTTTTAACCCACTGCATTGTGAGCCTGTTGCCTTCAGCAAATGGGGAATGTAATTAAATTCTCATGAAGAATCTTATTGGACATTTAGATATACTAAACCTGAATGGCCACAGAAGATTCTTTCTCCCCTCCCTTTTTAAAAATCATTTTATTAGGATCATTCTCATCCACATACATCCACTTCACTGAGTTGACTCAAATGCTGAAAAAAGGAAAGATATACGGACCTGTGTCTTAAATACATCAATATTTTATATACATACAAACACAGCCCATTTTTTAAAAACCCCAGTAATAACTGCTCATCCAGCTGCTCTCCTAGAACACACTACGCAATGCAACTATCTATTTATAATCAAAATATCTTTCTCTAAACAATCAGAATGTCTCATGTTCTTAAAAGGAAAACAGAAACACAGAACAGAGAAAACATCTGTCAACACTGAGCCTAATTTGAGAGCTTATCTCATCAGAACACTAAGAAAATTTCAACAGAAATAAGCCACATAAAACCAAAAATGCACCAATGGTCAGATGTATTAAAAAAAAAAAGTAACAGACCTTCGGACCTTCTCAGGGCCTTGAGAACTGTTCCTACAGCTTTCTGAGATAAAATTTGGTTCCTTAAAAAGGCAATTGCTGTCTTTCATATGATAGAGCAAAACATCACAAACATACAAATTAGGACCACCACTCAACAAAAAACAAGTGGCATTCAAGCCGAAAGGAAGAGAAAAGATCTTAAAATCCCACAATCGGCTTGATTGTACCAGTTCAGACAACTCAGAAAACTTCTGAAACTTAACTCAGAAATTTAGAGGAACCTCCCCTAAGATGTTTACACCCTTTCAAATACAGTTAATTAATTAAGAACTTGCTTTCAGTATTCCTGTGTTGTGTTTTGAAGGAATCTTCTGTACTGCACTAGAAAGGTGGATTGAAATACCCTCCAAAAAAAAGGGCACACATGCCTATGTTTCAAAACCAGCTTTAGGAAGAAAACATGCACCCACCAGATTCTGAGTTACATCTGCACAGCTGGAAAAGGCAAAAACCTGCAATGCCTTCCTGAACCTTCTCTTAACATTAGTCTTTTGGTACATATTTCAAAGCCATTACAGTGCACACAAAAGCGTGTTTTAGAGCATTGGATTGTGTTCCAATATTGGAAAAATTCCTCTGCATCTACGCTTCCTTCCACCTAACTCTGGCTATTTCACCATTTAAAATGCATTTTATTAGCGTGAATAAGAAACGAGCTCTATGACTTCAATCAGCTATTGTTACAGAAACGGAATTATGCAATGAAAGCACGGTTTTCACTTATCTGGACACTAAACATGTATTTCAATTTCATGGTGAACAATTCTGCCGACTTCTTTCCTGCTTCAAGACTAATTTTTCAATATTAGTAAAATACATTTTTTCCACATGCTGAGTATTTAATTTGAAATTGATAAATGGTGAATATTTCAAGGTAGAAAAGGAAGAAGTCTGGTTTCACAAGAAAAAAGATAAATGGATAAGGCAGATAAGGAGCTTATTCCAGCACATTAAACATGAGATTGCTCAGAAAACCCCAAATCTAATAATAGTATTGGTGAAACAGATTCAAAATAGGGCTGAAAAACAGGAAAAGAAAGTGAGAATGTGCCAGTTTGGCATTTTACAGAGGTTTGCTACTTCCAGAAAACTTGTGGTGAATAAAAACTCTCTATCAGCATAGGTAAACAATTGGCTCAGGGCAATTCAGAGGTAACTTAACTCAGTAAAAGAACTAACCATAAGAATATCCTCTACAAGAAAAAAGTTTTCCAGAAAAAACTCATCTACAAGTAATTTCAGCATATTCAAATAATTTGGAACTTTTGAAGTTACCTGCTCAGATCCGAAAATTTCTGCTGTGCTAGAAGCCTCACTTGGAATATTTTCTGGCAGGGAATTAAGACAAAATCAAGACTATTTTTCTCCAGGCAATAACTGACCTGATTCTTTAATAAAGCTTCCTTTTTATTTCCAAAACCTAACAAAGCACCATGACCAAAAGATTTCATTTGTTCTTGAACAAGTCCTGTTTTCTTTATTTCAAATCCTTGTGGTGCACTGACAGAAATACGCATCCACACAAGTTAGGTTAGGATACAGGAATGTCAGTCTGAGTTCTGAGAGAACTACACTAGGTCATCTCTCACAAGTCACTGCAAAGGAACTGAATGCCACCGCAGCCCGGTTTAAGCTGATGACTCTTGATGCAGTGGCTTATGCTACACCACGCACACCGATCTCTGTTAATAAAAGGAGGAACACGTTTTAGGCAGAACTACAGTGGAACTACAGAAGCTGCTTTCAAGTCTGTCAGAGTCTGCATTTCCATTTTTGGCTTCCTAGGTGGTACCAAGTGTGATGGATACAGATGGAAATGAATTGTCTGGTTTAGTCAGCACTTGTACCCTTAGATTTGCTCCTCAAGTACAGTAGGTGACTGTATCTGGAGGATTAAACGGGACGTGAATCACAGAAACTCACTTAGTTTCATCATGTCATCAAGACTGATTGAATATTAAAAATCTTGTTTCAGGTACTGATAGTGAAAATAGTATTTCCTGACTGAGGGTGTTTATCTTTCACCCAATTCAGACCCAGAGACCAAACTGTGGCTGACACTCAAACGCTACCTTTTTCAGTTTTTCCTCTGTCAAACCTGAACTGTTTTCCTCTCCAGCAGATGATCAGGGGAGAACAGTAGCAAGCAACATCCTGACAACATTTGTCCAAATTCCAAAAGTCTACCTGTATGTAACTTATTAATGTCTTCAGGTGCAAAGATAAGAGGAAAATTTAAGGTCTGTTTGATGTTTTTTGCGGGGGGTGGTTTGGGTTTTTTTCCTTTAAGTTATGTGAAATATAGGTCTAAGCTAAAATCCAACAGGAGCTCAGTTTTTCATCAGTTTTAATAGACTTGGTAGGGACACTGCAGCAAAAACATTTAACAAATAAAACCCAGAGTATTTTTAAAGGAACCGAAGATCCTACAAGATCAAAAGAAATGTGTTTTGCTGTTTTATTCTCAGAAGCAATAGGACTTGTTTGGGTCATTTGAAAATAAAAAATCATCTTTAATACAAACTTTTGGGCAGGAGGATGCTTGAAGCTCTCTCAAGTTAAAATTAATTAACATGCTCTTCGGTAACATGAAGTCGGTGGCAATGGCAAGTCCACAATTAACATTAGCAGTTTCTTCTTCTCAAGTTAATGAAGCCAGCTTTTGACTGAAATCTGACGGTTTTTACTAGACCATAATTCAGAAAATAACCACTCACAATCTCATAGTCAGTGAACTAATTACCTGATTTTAAATTCGGAAAGGATTTACACCGTTACTTTTACAGAGATTGTTGCATTCTTGCATGTTGCTACTTGTCTCTTCTGAAGCAAAGCGTCTCCCAACTGCTGTGGCTCGGGAAAGCAGCTCAGCGAGGTGGGATGGGGCAGGATTTCTGCAGGAAGGTGTACTTACCTGCTGCACTGCAAGAGAAATATTCTGTCTGGGATGACTCTAGGCTGACTGTACAGCCAGCCAGCAAAGGGGGTCTTTTCCAGGAATAAAAAGTTGTCCTGTATTTGGAAATGGGTGTTTTGGGTGGTAACGCATTGAGGATCAGGCTGTTATTTTGTGACTGCATCCCAGTTGGAATCTATTGACAACCAATCCAGTAGGGTTCTATCTTTACTAGAACTAAAAAATCACTTCCCATTTAACTGATTTACTGCACAGAATTATAATACAAAAAACCAAATATTACAAATAACTTGCATTTACCACAGAAGTCAAGCCACAATATTTTAGTATATCCATTTGCTCCTAAGCACATTGTTTCTTTTTCTGTTGTATCTAGGATACACCCAAAGAAAGTGTTCAAAGAGACTTTAAAAGGCTCCATATTTAATGGTTTAATTAATTAATGGTTAAGTTAAAACCAGCATACAAAGAAACAAAATGATTGCTACTTCCCTAAGTGATACCTTCTTTTTCCTGTGAAAATCTTCCATTACCTTATAAAATAAGTACGATCATCAGAAATAATTGGACACAATCAAAAAACAACAGCACATCTTTTGAACGACAAACAGACAAGGCCAGTGTCTGTGTTCAAAGAATTTGTTGTACCTAGGTTGTCAAAGCCTGATGGCTTGAAAAAACAAACCAAAGCACGAACAAAGGACTGCATAGAAGATAATTCACTCAGCAAGAATTCGGGCAGATTTACCTGACAGTAGCATCGGGTCTTTGTCAACAGATTTGCGGACTTGGTCTGACTCTCCAGTTAAAGAGCTCTCATCAATTTTAAGATCATTTCCTTGGATAAATATCCCATCGGCTGGTAGAAGATCACCTTTCGGTAGGAACATGGTAAAGAAATACCACCGTGGTTTAGTAAGATTGTTTTTATAATTACATCATGATTTTTATTGTAAATCACAATTTAATTGCATTTAAATATAAAATAAAAGCAAAAATGAAAGAACTACCACCGGATTTGTCCATAGTAGCCACATTATTGCAAATCTATTGCGAAGGGCCTTTGCATGGCAAATGTTTTTTCCCAGAATCCGAATGCATCATGTTTCACATACGATGAACATAATCATCACGGAGACTTGGCGGGGGGTTGGCACTGAGATTTTGACACGGAGGTTTCTCTGTCAGACTTTGTAGGAATTAACATTATCTAGTAAAGAGTCAAGCTGCCCCTTCTCCTTTGCCTCTCAGGAAGCCCTCAGCTAAGTCCAGGAGAAGCTTTATGGTTTAACAGAACTGGCATTTTACCAGAATTTTCCAGCTCAGTCAAACACAGAGCACACAGAGCTCCTGCAAAAGTCTTCTTGTTCATTGGAGCACATGCCTTTCCCCATGGCATGTAATTACGAGGCATCCACCTACTAGAAGCATCTGATCTGGGGGGACTTACAGGATCCATAGCTCTGGAGCAGTCTAGCAAGCAGGGTGAGCACAGAGGCACAAATCCCTTTCAGAGCACTTAAAAAATTCTTCCTCTTATTCCTAACTGAACAGAAACCAAAAATGCCAAATAGTGTAAAACCTCCATGAAAGAGAAGGACCTTTGTGTGAACAAGTCTGTCCTTGTCAGTGCAAGAAAAAATAAAATTAATTACCTACTGCAATTTTATAGCAAGAATTTAAGGTTTTCCTTTTGCCCTAACAGCCAATTTGTTTTCTTGTCCTGGACTTTAATAACACCATGTAAGTGTCTGTCTCCCAGACCACTTCCAGTGAAGTGAGTCTTCTGTTCGCAAGGGAAGGGAGAATAAATGCACTTCAGAAAAGCAGACAACTAATTGATGGAACTTACCATATTTCACCTGTGCAATGTCACCAACTACTATCTCTGCCACTGGGATTTGGATAACCTGTCCACCTCGGACAACGGTAAATTTCTGTTCCTGCTCAATACGACTTTGAAGCCCACGAAACTGCTTCTCCTTGCTCCAGTCATTGAAGGCAGTGACAAGCACAACACAGATAACGGAGAGTAGGATGGCAGCACCTTCAATCCAGCCAGCTTCAGCCTCACCTTCATCTTCAGCTCCTCCTGTTGCAGTACCGCACCCTGCAAAGACAACACGGAGAATCAGTCAGTCAAGTGAGGATCAGGTTTATCATGTTTATCACAAGAAAAACTTGCTGTGGAATGACCACAAGGTTAGAGAATAGAACTACTTTTCAAAGTACTGTCTGCCAAATGAAACGTGGTAGAATAGAAAAAACGTAGAAATAAAGATGTCTGAGGAAAAGAGAAAGAAAAATCAATAGAACTTTTAGATCTTTTCATTTTTCCACTGAACAAGCTCTCCTTGGTAAACCCAAAGTAAACAAATGGAACACAGTAGCACCGATTCTGTGATCCAACAGAAGGGCTGATATCTTCACCTGAAGCAGCAACCGTTTCCAGAAATAAGGTAGACTTACTAAAAGTTACAGAGTAACACCAACCAAGGCAAAAGCACTGAATTAAGATTCAAGAAAACAGGTTTAATTAAGACAGATTTAAGAATTAATCTTCAATACAATTTCTAAGTGTTCTCAACTAAATGCACTTCTAAGGAACGCTTCTTTAAAAAATACTGAGATGAACTCAGTATATTAGTATGGAAACACGATAATGAAATGTATCAAGGAACACTGAGTAAAAATAATAGCCTAATATTAATTCATCATTCTTCCTTACAGAGAAATATAGTGGCATGCTCATAAAGCTACATTTTTGTCACAAGTAAAACTGTATTAAAAATCACATTCCGTGTATTAATTCTGAAGTGTTAATTCTGAATTGCTTTATGTACATCTCCTAATTATTTATTTCAAAGTAACATGCAATTAAAGTTTGAATAGATTTCCTAGACAGTATTCACAAAATAAAACTAATACAGGTCTCCTTCTTAATAAGACCTGGAAAAAAGGTAGTTTGTAATAGTGAACACACAATAGAATCACACAATTCAGAGATTCCCCAACTGACAGGAGAGCAAAAACCCAAACAGACTGAACAATAGAGCCTCCCCTCCCAAGTGACTGAGGCAGAAAATAAATCTTTTAATTTTTCATGAGGAACTGGACTAGGTAGGGATTTGACATAACTTTTCCATCTTACCCAGGTACCAGTGAATTTAGGAATGTAGCAACTGTGTTGCTTCCATCTATGACTAAAGTTTAATTTTGGTGTATTCATCACTAGAAGGAATTAACAAGCAATTTGATTTCTATTTTTAATTTACAAAGACTTCCTTGTAACATAAGCATCATAATTCATTAACCAGCTGAGTAATTGCGCTTGCATACGAACAGTAACAAAATTACCACAAGTCAAAGGAAGAAAGAGGAGACTGAACATCCACTAAGTGAACCACAGAAAATGAAAATAAATGGAGTTTTTTTCAGAGTTTTCTGCAGCTTAAATTTAGACTTAACCTAATTGAAAGGTGAAGCACTTTCCCAAGAGAAGGGGCTTTCCTAGCATGGATGCCCTTAGAGTGATGACCCACCTAAACCTTTATCAAGGTACCTTTATCAGGTACAAGAACCTTGCTAAAGAAACCATTCCTGCAGCACCCAAGAAAGAAATTAAGAAACCTTTTGTAAGTTCAGAACTTTAAGCAACTTCAAAACAGTTGCGCACACACAACGTACAAACCACACCTTCAGTTTCTTCCTTCAGCAGAACATTACTTGGGGGCAGGACTAGTGAACTTCGCACCATATAGCCTTAATAATCTTAATTTGTCTAGGTTGGATTTTAGATTCCTTTTCCAGACCAGTAGACTCACTTTTGCCTTGTTTGGATTAAGTGGTTTCCTAGGAGAGGTAATTCTGTTTTGGCAAATACGACAAAATTTCACTCCTCATTTTTCAATAGATATGGTTTAGAATTAAGTATCATGAAAATCCTACTCTTCTCAAGAGCATCCCCCTCTCCTATTTCTCACAGAAATAACACAGCCTGGCTTAGCCATAGGCAAAGACTGATTTTATTTCCCTTTTAGAGGGCTGAAATTTAGTCTAGCTCATAGAAAAGTACGAACAGGTGGTGTTTCCTCCAGTGATCCCTCGGTCCAGGATAACTGATAACAGTAACATGCAGATTGATCCCTGGAGGTGGGCAGATCTGCTCCTCAGCAGTTTCAGGTGTTCCCACTGAGTGATATTTATTTCCTCTTTTTTTTTCCTGCAGTCTGCCCTCCTACATTTCCACTGAGAATGCTTGATTTATGCGTATGGAATACTGCTAATTTATACCGTGACATTTTCTACAAAATCAAGAATTAACATTATGTAATACTTACACACACAATTTTAATCTGAGCTGTACCAGCATACCTCAAAAGTCAGCCATTTGAAAGATATAAGCTGTGCTTTGTCCCTCGTGATAAGGTTCCCATTACGGCTCTAGACACGTGTAAACTTTATAGTGATACTAGGTGAGTAGCACATCCTCTGTCAACAGCAGTTGAGAAAGTCGTTGCTATTATTGCAAAGAAGCAATAGGTCTGGTCACTGCCTCTGAGATGCTGGAGAACCAAAACGACAGCTAGTCAGTGCACTGGAGCCCAGTGCTAACACATTGGACTTTGAATGACTTGGAGAGTAATATTCCTGTGGCCCTTCAAAACACCAAACAACCTTCTTGATTCAGCAAAAACAGGTAAAAAATAAAATTATTCATTAACTTGAGTAATTAAATTAATTTTGTGTGTGCGTCAGAACTGATTTCCATGTTAACACAAACAATACCATTCCCAGTACATTCATACAACCAGAAAAAGCAGTCTAACGTACCATGTAAATAATCCAAGATGTTATCATTAGGATGAAAGGAATTGTGTTCACCTCTCTTACAGATTATGCACAAGCAAAGAACATAATCCACTTTTTGTATTGCAGCTGAAAAATTGTTTGTAGGAATGAGAGAAAATGTGGAGGAAAGAGTCTGAACTTCAATCAGGTTCTTGGAAAATGACCCTAAATTTGACAAGCTTCTGTACTGAATAACAATTCGTGATTTTAATTATTAAAATTGTGAGAAAATTCTCCATAATCAATGGAAACAACAAAAGTTCAAAAGCATTTTTTTTAATTTTCTGTTCATTCAATCAGACAATGCTAAATTCAGATGGGAGAAAGGCATTTGAAGAGGAGGGAGAAATTCTTGAAGTGAAAGCCAGGAGCAGAGAAACTAATTGATAGACATGGTCAAAACCAGCAGTGAGTCCTTTAGATGGATGGAAGAAATGGTGAGGTCCCTCACCGATTTCAGAATCCTTATTGGTCGAAATTCAACCTGACTTCCATAGAACTACAAGTGTTGCTTCTTACAGCGATCCATTGGTTCAGGTGATCTGACACGCTACCAGGGGAATTCACCCACGGAGGCGGACAGGCAGCATGAAGCAGATGGATCCCACTGTTTTTATTCAATATGACTCAAAATTAAAACAGTCAAGTAAGATATGGGAGATACCATAAAATTCTTTTTCTTTTCCTCTCTCTCAAAGGATCAGAACTCAGGATCACCATCTCAAAGACCACTGGAAGGTTGATAATACACAAATGAGAATCTTACTCACTGCCCTGCAGATACCCAGCCTGCAGGCTGGCCAACCTTGTCCTCACCTGAGCACCACGAACACAAGTGCTCCTGCCTGCTCTAGCTGACACTCTTATTTAATCCCACATGCCAGATGAATGGTGGTCCTAAGCTACCAGAAAAACCTCGGTACTTCATCATCAGTATGTTGCAGGTTAGTGGGAAGCAGAACTTCAGCTATGTAAGGAGACTGAACATTAGGGACCAGACGGCTCCAAGTTCAAGCATTAGCTGAGCAAGGCTTTTGAATAGCTAAGATTTGCAGGCAGATACTTGCAGCAGTTCAGAATTTAAATTGCTTTTTTGGTGGATCTAGTCTAATATCGCTAAACCCAGGTTCTTTAAGGGATTAACCAAGCTGATCAGCACACTGCCCCAGAAATTTGTCTTTGCTATTTACAGTCCCACAGAGATGAAATGGGATAAAAGCACTAGAGAAATTAATGCAAAAATTCTAAATAAACTCTGGCAACTTTGAGGGACTACCCAGTTCTTACAATAGTAAGATTTCAGAACAGATATCTTTTTAAACAGAGGTTAACAGACAAGCAGGATTTAAAAATGTAACCTGTCCTTCAAGAGATGACCTATCTGTCAGGAAACATTTTTTTGAACTATGTTGTGTTCTTTCTTTAAACCTATTTTAGAAGCAGTCCTTTTTAACAGAGAAAAAAGAAAGAGGAAAGTGGCATCACCATTGGTATAAGCTTGTAGAATTCTTTCTTAAACACTTGAAGGAAAAAATAATTTTTTTCTTCTGACATAACATCACACCAGATTTCCTAGACATTCTAGAGAGAATTACATGAACTCACAGGGAGAAACTGTATGTATTCATAGGAGAAAAACACCGCACACTTCTTAACTACACACACAATCTGTCCTTACTGCAGACACAGAGTGACACGGTACTGACAGAGAAGGGGGAAATAAGGGATATAAATAAGACCCGAGAAAGACATAATAATAATAAGACTAAGCAGCAAAATAGAGTTTAAAGCATTTAATGTTTATTAAGAATTCTCATCTAATGTTTATTAAGAATGCTCATTAGGCCTCAACACTAATTTTTAAAGCTTAAGGCTGCTGTTATGCTTTCACAAGATGGTACTTGGTTCCCAATGTCACTAAAAAACACAGCTGAGGTTTTACTGAAAGGCACAGTCTGAGCATCACAACACAATTTCTAAAAGGCATATGTGATTTGTGGAGGGGTTTTATTCCAAGACAGTGAATTGCGAAGTACTTATTTTAAATTACATTTAACATCCGTCCTATCTGTCAGAGAATTCCATTTTGGAGAAGTAAACAAGTTTTTAATATGAAGCTATTTTCTACCATAACTATGAACATATGCTGTGTGTGTCATTCCCCAAAGTCACGAGACAGAAAATGCAAACTCAGTTTGAAACTGAGACCATAAAGATTTGACTGCAAGTCACGAATGTAAAGGGCTGTAACTCCTTTAGTATAGAATAAGTGGATGAAGTCCTCAAATGGCTTGTTCCAAAGGAGAGAGCAGGAACATACGGGTGAACCAACCCCCACATAGAGGAATGGGAGGACCTTGATAGTGTGGCCTCAAAGAACATTCAGAAGTACAAAAGGGAACTCATATGACTGTGTCCTCCATAAAATATCTCCAAAGGACATTACCAAAAACCTGAGCACGGAGAACAAAACTTTCACAGCTTAAAATCTGACCAGAAATAGGTCAGCAAAGACTGTTGAAAAAGTTTTCTGTAGAAGGGAGATAAAGGAAGGCAGAACCCAAAGGTAAAGAGGATTCAGTAAAACATCGGGAAAGTAATTCAAGCCAACACACATAGTCAGTCCAGCTGAAGTCCCAGCAACCTGCACTCCTCCCTCAGCAGAGACTGCAAGCCACGTGGGCCCAAGAGCTATGGGCAACAAAATCTGCCCAAGAACCTTGAAAGCTGAGCAAGTACCGGTGAACTCAGCACATGCTGGACCCTTTAATGCACTCACTGAATTGCTAATATTTTCAAAATGAGCCTGAGAATCCTGCTCTGCGTTAGCAGAATTTGGATTGTATACAAGGTTTTAAGAGGAAAACTGAGAAACCAAGACATTAAGCAAGAAACTTCACTGTACCTGGCAGAAGAAAATCATTTGGTTCATGTTATTAATCATCTCCATTTGGTGAAAGCCAGAAAGGAGGAAAGGACAGAAAAAAGGAAAGGGCCACAAATAGTCAGGCAGGATCATCCGACAGATGACCAGGCGTACGTCCTGTTGGGAGCCGGAATGCTTTTATGGTCACAGGCACCATTTCAATCTACATGTTCCTTATAGCACCAACCAAATCCGGGCAAGTACAGAAAGCAGCATACAAGCACTGCACAGCTAAAAAGAGTATCTGCTGAAGGTTTCAAGTAGTTATGAGGAGATTCTTAAAGCTGCTTTGAATAGGAGAACGATTATAATTACAAACCATACAGACTTATGCTGCAGCATGGTAATTTTTAAATCAGAAAAAGTATATTTTTAAAAATCTGTGAACATCTGTATTCCTAAACCCCAACCTACAGCACATACCTCTCAGCTACTCATTTCAACCTACGCATTTCTATTTTTAAGCTGAGAATACCTTGTGGCATTTAAATTCCACAGGAAAAATCTCCTAACGCCCCCAGCGGTAATTTTTTTAGTCAGTCAAACTGGTTTTGTCATCAGAAAGACAACAGTTTCCATGATAAAATTTTTTTATCTAATTGCTTTCTCTAAAGACATTTTTTCCTTAGCTGCAACTCCAGCACTGATGTTAGTAAAGCAAAATTAACAACCCTAAGTTACAGCTTTTTCATTCCTAGAGCTGGGATCTTGTCACTAACATCATCAGTGCTGTTACTTATTTTATCAAGCGTATCAGCTGGGTAGAAAATGGAACAAGAACCCAAAATTATACAATAAATATCATAAACTCCCCTCCTTAACAAGATTTTTTTTAAGCTGTAACAGACATCGCAATATTTATTTTTACAAATTCCTTGTTGTGTCAAATCATTTGCTACAAAATTAGTCCAAGGCACAATTGCCAGTCACAGAATCAGAGAATTGTTTTGGTTTACCCTAAACACCCCACCCTACTGTCACCATTGTGCTCCAGACAATCAGTTACCCAAGTGCCAATCTCCTTCCCAAAATCCTGTGTGTAAGGACAGCGATGCCGAATCACTTCCAGTATGGGCATAGCAAAGGCAGGGAGGCCACAGGCTGGTAAAGCTCAAAGTGCCACTGCAGAGCCACAGCTAACAGCAAAGGTGCAGAAAATTACTGGAACTTCAAAAATGAAGCTTTCTGTCTTTCTCTCATACTCTTCAAGGACTTATTCAACCACGACAAATATTTCCTAGTTACTAGTTCCCCAGAAACACTTTTGTTCCTGTGACCAGCCATGCAGGGATTTACTGGCATGAGATATGCACGCCGCACACATTTCAGGTTCAGCGTGCTTGTATATTCTCTAAAGGCAATTTTTGGATACTTATTTGAAAACAATACTAGAATTCCTTGCATTGAGATACATCAGTTAGTTATATAAGGACTCCGAGGCAGGGGGAGAAGATGCTGTCCCTGTAGGTTAGTTATATAACTGTCAACTTTAGAGTTCAATATTAAATATTTACACATTTTTGACATATTCATGCAAGGAAACAAGTCTGTAAGCCCCGAAAGCAGATCTATTCACACATTCCTCGACCTGATCACAAAGGTTTGTGAGCAGAGAAATCTTAATTAAAATACTCAGCTTCAAGGGGTGCACCATGTTGAGCAAGATTCTTCTGACGGGCACCTCCATGGAAACGCATTTTGGAAAGACCAGTCAAAAGGACGGGGTCCTAACTCCCCCAAAGGCAGCGGAAGGGAATGGGACCACACACCTATTTCTATAATGTTTATACTCAGTGTTGTTTTCTTGTGTTGCCATAGAAAAAGTGGAGGAAGGGTATTACGGGGATTTTAATCATGAGTGCTGTTCTTGGGGATTACCGGGGAAACCTTGACATCCGATTGTTCTAGTTGTACTGCGTATCGCTCAGAGCTAAAAATGTCTGGTAAACATAGCCTTATACTCTACAGGTAAAACTCTACAGTTTTCTAACGTAAAAATCAGACCTCAGAAGTTGTTCTCTGTCTTTATAAGAGTTCAAGGGCAGTTACTCAATGGTGCTTGCAAGGTCACGTCCTAGCCTAGTTTTATTTACAGAATTAATAGTTCTGGAGAATCTCTTCCTGGAAAATATGTGAGAAGATTTTACATTTCATCCCAAAGTTCTAAATCTCATTACCTCATGTCCCCAGTTGAGAGCTAAGTCATGCTTGGCAACCTCAGAATCTATCTAATGAGCAATATGTCAAAGCAACTCAGTTTTGCCGATGATCTATACATCTCTAATGAAGAGAAGGTATCTATCGGAATTTTCTTTCTTTTTTTTTGCAGTCCAACACAGATTTGTAGAAACCAGATGTAGGTCACATTGTGAAACAATTATTGATCTGTAGGTCCCATATGACACAATACGCACTTTTTGCATTTCACAAGTTCTTAATGTGTTGTTACTGAAGCCAGCTCAAGTCTTAAACTTAGGTCATTCATCAGTATCGCTGACATCCAGTAATGAATTTACTCCCCAAGCGCACTTTGTGCTGGCGAACAGGGTAGAACTGATAGTTTGGATACGGTTGAGCAAAACCAGAGTGAATCCATTCTTGGCTCACAAAAGCTGATGTTCCACTTCATCGCATCTGTGGTTTAGAAGTGATACATCTGCTTTTGGTGGGTTTGTGTCCATGACACACATGGTATCATTTCCATACTTCCTTTAGAGTTACCTGGTTTTGG
>NW_010392365.1:62011-76085 GCF_000710305.1 Buceros rhinoceros silvestris | reverse complement strand
AAAGAGTGTTGTACCTAAATTGGACTTTCCTTGATGACGCTGTATAAACTGATACCTTCTTTCTTACTGCTTCTCGCAGAGACTGATACAAAAAACTCAGACAGCTATTGGATGAGCAGAACGTCAAGTGCTCCATCTCATTCAAAAGGTGATGGGTTCAAAGGAAATAGGGCAAAGAGAGAGAGTCAGGAAGATAGATGGACACAGACTGCATTCCCATACAGAAAAGTAAGAAGCTAAGAATTGAGCTGTTTGTAACAGGGAAACTTCAGAAAAGACAGTATCCGTTAAAGAAAATTGTAATGCAACCTTGAATAATCTAGAAGGAGGGTTTTTGAATTTTTGAATACGGTAAAAATTTTTGAATTGGTAAAAACCAGAGAGCATATTATATAACAACCAATGCTATATATTTTCACAAAAAAAAATTATAAAAGAGCAATTACATCCACTTAAATGTCTTTTTAACAAATATGTTTGCTGTGCAACCCAGTAAGAGTTTGCAAAACAAGTGTTCTCACATTAAAAAATATTTACCCCATAATACTAAACAATAATAAACTCCGTCACAGGCATTACTAAATATATGTGACAGTAAAAACTTTTTCAGAAGAGACAAAATGATGAGATTAAATAATCAGTCTTAACTTAAAGGCTATTCATTATTTAGGGGTCAACTGAGAGAATAAAGCCAGTCAGTCAAAAACTAAGGCTCTAATACAGGATAAGAGATGACACAGAACGAGAGCTTTGTCTATGCCAGGAAGGCTGTGCTGGGGTAAACGAGACAATGAGCTTCTCTAGTAAAGACACAGCTTACAAACAGCTTGTGTAGCTGTCAGTACAACCTATAACTATTCCATCAAGAAATGCATCCTTATTATTAACTGTCTTTATAGAGATATTGAAAAAAAATTAATTCAAATATAAAAAACACTGACATTTGTCAAAAACAATTGTTTCTGATGTAACTTTTCATTTCAGCAGAAGTGTCCATGTCCATGTCCACAGTGAAAATTCTGGTTAAGGTTGAAGATTTCTTTGTATTCATCCAGGATGTATAAAAATGAAGTTACAAACCAGTCCACATTTAAATCACTCTTCCAAGAGTGCAGACGAGGTGTACATGGTCTTAAACTTAACCACTCTTGCTCAGTTATGAATTTTTCATTGGGAGGGGGGGAAGCTGAAAGATGTTGGTTCAGTTCTGTTGCAGAATAGAAATATATATCAATACTTCGATGTGAACTTTTCTGTAGTGGCCAACCTTGATAGCTGCAGTTAGGCTTTCTGAGAAGTACTCAAGTGATTTGACCACATGAAAAAAGCGTTTAAGTTTAGACTGCATCAACAACAGGGCAAACCCATTTATAGCCATTATATATAGCACAAATAAGGGATTCCTTTGGATTGTGTTATTAAAAATCAGAACTATGACAAAACTGAATGTAAACGACACACTCAGTTTGAAAGATACACTCATCCGTTGTGTTCACGAGAACAAGAAAAGCAGGTTGAGTAAGACACAGAGGATTTGTAAACCTCTGCTGCAAAACCGTCTCAAACTGCAGTGTTTATTACTTTCATTAAAATTCTCATCTTCATTACTTTGTGCTATAAAGCTTGAAGAGGTGAAAAATCACGTCAGTAAAAGATTAAACAGTATATCATAATGTCTTGCAGCAGGCAACATTAAAAAGTTCTGTGAACGCTAGCAAATAGTGTGGCCCTATAAAAGTCATTTTAGAGGGCAGATCTACATGCTAAAGAAACGTATTTCTGAAGCACGTTTTCCATTCCAAAGGATAGGATGAAATCCAATTTGAATGCACACCCAGCTTGTGCACTCCCTGAAAGCACCCTGCAACGTGAACCAAAGCACGCTAACTGGGGACAAACAGGAGATGTAATTTCTCAAGCGCACTCTGGATCAGATCCAAAGTGTTAATGTAGACACATCCAAAGCAACCTAAAACAGCTTCTAATTAGGATAATCTCCATTTGGAACATCCCATGTATTCTGCATATTAATTTTGGTTTCAACTCATCTAGTTTTTAAGATTCTAAAAGTTTATGCATACTTAACTGAAATAAGATGAGCAGCACAGCCTAGAACAGAACTCCTTATGCAGTAGCCAAAATAAATTGGAATGAGTCGTTCAAATTGTTACTTTTCTGATAAGATATATATACACACATGAAAATACGCCTATATATATTAACACACATGTATGTCTATGAGCACATGGGTGCACACACTTAAAGCAGTATAATCCAATGACATTACACCCAGTATTAACTCTGCTGCATTAGATATCATAGACGTGGACTGTAATCCCAAACACTCACTTTGGGCTTTATTCCTGAAGGTGGAGCTCGGCAGGGTGGGGGCTTGTTCTATTCTCTAATTAACTTTAAAAAAAACCCAAACCCCAAACCTAAAACAAAAAAACCCCAAACAACAACAACAAAACCCCCCCACAACCCTCAAGTGCATCTATACAGAGATTCGAAGTTGGAGATTTTAAGATTCTTTTCCCCAGGTCCCAATCCAACACCTGATCAGACACGTGTGTGCACATACTTTGAATTTTAGGTATTTGGTCTCAAAGTCCTGCTTTATTGTTATTGGTTTCTCCAAAACCAAACTAAAGCAGCAGCAAAATGCTATACATCTGCCTTCTCATCACAGATGTCACGTTCCAAAGAGTGTGCCTGTTTTGTTTCAGTCACCTGTGCTTTGACACTTTCTTCCAGATCATAATTTTCCACTCAAATTCAAACCCACCAGCAGACATGAACCAGGAGCACACACGGACTTTGGGTTTTCAGACTAGTCACCCTCCTTTGAAACTGTACAACAATCCTACGACCTGATCCAAAAATACTGTGATTTAAAAAATGGCACATAATAAACAGATTTTGCAAATTGAGAAATATTTTGAGAATTTAAAGCTACTTAATTAGAACTGATTTTTAAATTCACAGTTAATAAGGAAACACTCAGTATTCCTATAACAGATATTGTTTTATTTTAAGGTATCAATGTTAACTTTTATGATGAAGTTTTTTTCAG
Organism: Buceros rhinoceros silvestris; assembly: GCF_000710305.1. Classification (NCBI taxonomy): domain Eukaryota; kingdom Metazoa; phylum Chordata; class Aves; order Bucerotiformes; family Bucerotidae; genus Buceros; species Buceros rhinoceros. Next base: position 73,009 of record NW_010392365.1, on the reverse strand, counting down.
AGCTTTTGGGTTTTCTTCAGTTTTTTTAGACACCAGGTAAATAATTTTAAGATAATATTCAGGTAAATCATTTTAAGATAATGTTTTGGGTACTGTTGACAAATTCAGCACAGTACTTGTATTCCCCTGTATTACTGCTGTTTAGACTTCAAATTCCTGTTGAAAAAGCTGGGTAAGTTCCCATAAATAGCTATACATCAGTATTTGCAATCAGGTTGTCTTCAATAGATAAAATATAGCTGGAAAGATGACATGGCAAATTGGTCTGCACACCCATGTTTAAATTCTTTCAAAAGACACTTAAGTTATACAGCAGGAACAACCGCGTGGACACTTAGACAAATTATCTAGGAACAACACAGACTTTCCATCACCGGAACCTTTTAAAAATAAGCATGATAAATTTCTGTCAAGAATGGCTTAAGTATTGTTGGTAGTGCGTTTGAATATGGAGACAGACTAAAAGCCCTCCAAGATCTCCTCAAGTGGGTTTTCTCATATCCTGCCTCTTCTTGATTGCCTTTGGATGCTGTCACCAGGCCGTGGATTAACCAGGGTGGGCAGGAACAGACACGGGAGCGCTCTCTGATCTGTACACCCAGCACTCATCCCAGCACTTGTTCCCTCTGTTGCAGCCACAAGGCTGCTGACTCTCACTGGTCGTTGGGGATGATTCTCAGATGACCCCCCATCCCTGCCTGCCGGCTGCACAGCACCTCTGTACAAAGCCACAGAGCCGGCCAAAATCATGCAACTTCCCCAAAACCACAGAACCCACACAGATGTGCCAACGTAGCCAGGTTTATCACTCTCCTAGCAGAAGCCAGCAGAGAGGCACCGAAGGAGAATGCTGTGGCACTGGCTGAGCTTTTGTGCCCTCCCCACTAGGGTCTTCTTAAGCACAGAGGCATAACAGCCCAAAGAGACTCTGCCAGTTCAGTTTATGTCCCGATGGGTTTGTCAGCTACAGGCAGGCTCCACCCGGCACTGTAAACCAACCACCAAACCATCCTCACATCATGCTCTCCATCACCCCACACCACCCAGGACTCACCAACTCAGCTAGTCCTTCAGTCCTACACCTACATTTATCCCATCTTTTGAGTCCAGAGAACAACATAAAAGCAAATTGTTTCAGAAATCAAATAGTGTATCCAGGTAACGACAATCAAATGTGCACAATTCCCTCCCCAGGAAAACAGCCTTACACCAGTACTGGAAGACGGTGAGATAATTTGCATGCATGAGAGTTTGGACACACGTGTAATAGCTGGACTCTCCAACCTGTTCTGTTCCCTGCTCCTGCACATTTAGACCCTCCCTTGAAGGATGATTTAGGGCAGGAATGAAAAAGTAAGATACTTTCTTAAGCAAATTCTTAAAGGAACTGAATTTATGTAACAGACTGGGCTAATGTCACTAGAAGCCATATGCTGCTTCACCTCATCCTCGCTCTGGGAGGAAGGAGGTTAAATGGTGGCTTCTGGCAGAACAGGCTGTTTTCAAGATGGTGAAAACTTCCATTTCTCCCATTTTTTTCTCCTGTTTTTCAGAATGCCAAATGCTTCATCCCTTGTACTGACAGATAGTTTAGACTGGTTTAAAAACCCTTTGGGGAATCTCACGGTTTAATTTTTATGAAGAATGACACAAGTACATGTGGACAACAACACTCCTCAAAAGTTGTGTTTTGATAACTCTGAAATTAATCTATACTTTCAGATTAATCTCAATATCATATAAAACCGCTATTTTCTAATGGCTGCACTTCTATTGCTCCAGCCTCTCTGGCTAATTTTCCTCCTTGGACAGCGCAATAAAAACCTCTGTGCAGTGGCAGAAAGGATGCCTGTTAGGACACACCAGCTACTAAGGCTGCGTGGCGCATATACCCTCTTATACATGACCTGTTTCTCCATTGCTTTAGTGTTCCTCAGTGCCTGAAGAACGTTAGGTAGCACACTGTGTACAGACCCACAGAATAACAGACACACTTTAGGGTTTTTTAGTCAAAACAAAGTCATTTGAAAGTGCCCTGAGACACATGGGGGTGCATGAGGAACTCCAAATCTGTTCTAATTAAGAGCTACAATTAAATTAAGTTAGAACTAAGACCCTCTGAAGAAGTATCTAGTTTGGTATAAGATTGTGCTGTCCTAGACAAACGGTTGACAGTCCCGCAAAATTAAAACCAGTGCTTACAGCCCGCAAACAGTAGAGATAAAGAAGTCAGGAACAACAGCTAGATTTCCCTGCCATGCCGATGGGCGATTAGTAGACACAGACAGTGAGGATTACAAGACAGTTCAGCTGTTCCCTTGACCTTTGGAGATACACAAGAGATTTGAAAATGTTTGCTAATTATTGTTCTCAGCATCTGCAACAAAATTGTGAAAAATCAGTGGTCCAGGATGCTGGGTTGGTTTGCTTTTACACTGACATAGCTCCCGAAGTAGGGTGGAAGTGAAGATTCACACCACTGCGAAGTATTAAAATGAATGAAATGTAGCTCACTTTCTTTTCAAAAAGCCTTCATGTGTTCTACAACACATTTTGCATTATGGAAAGAACTGAAAGAGATTACAGATTTCCAATGTACTAAAAATATTACTTGATGACATTTTTTAAATATAAAGTGCACACATGTAGGGTGTGGAATCAGTTTTTCATCTGAATGTTGGCTTCATAACTGGGAGAGCTGGCAAAAGACTTACAGTTGCTTATTGCTACATACTGTGTCTGTGTGTGATTTTAGGAGATTACATTACCGTTGGCCTCACAACCCAGATTTTTATGGGGCCTACATTCAAGTACTTTTAATGCAATCTATGTTATCATGTGTAAGATGCTTTTTAAAAAAGATTAAGATCTAAAACTGCCACAAAGAATAGAGAATTAACTTTGGTCAGCTGAATCATTTCTGACATTCCTGATTCTTCCATTCATTAATCAAATATATTAAGTGCATATTCATGAAACCCAGGGATACAGATGTTGAGAGACACGGAGACGTATGAAACAGTTTCTTGTGGAAATCTTTGTGTCCTGGGATCCTGAATTGGCCCTGCAAGACTTTCAGTATGTATAAGTCTGGCAAAGAACTTATAAAAGTAATGTGCTTTATTAACCATGTGAGTAGCCCTACTGAATTGAAATGCTAAGGAAAATGTATGACAAAATCCTAAATGCGGACTGCATGGGTAAAGACAAGCTAAAAATTGATAAATGCTGCATTAAACCATTTAATTTATATTCAATTATACTCATTTCATCTCACTAGGAAGTAAATTCCTCAGAGGATGGCTCAAGATTTTTCATGTGGTTTATTTATCTGAGGCTACTTCTAATGAAGTTTAATTAAATGTGGTTAAAGTTCCTCAATAATTAGTGCTTTTACTTTCTTTAACTTTTTTGAAACAACTGTTTATCCTCCAGGGTCATTTAAGCAAAGGGGGCACTTTATTTCTTGATTAAATGAAATCTTGAGCCATGCAGAGATTTGCTAGCGCTCATTTTTAGTGTTAAGGTAACACCAATGATCCATATTAATAAAGATATAAACAGTAAACCCAGTATGTTTACATTTGGCAGGAACTGACTGTACTCTACCTCAGAATTTAATAATCCCGAGTACCGCTTCCAAGAGCAGATGAGATGGTAGCGCTCCTGCAGAGCTAATCCTGCTCTTCATTCTATAGCCAATGTTTGCTTCCTGCCCAAATGACACCTGTGAGTTTCTCCTGTGCCAGTATGTGTTTGTGCACTCAAGAATCTATTTCGAGGTTTCTCCAGCAGGCATTTTGTGTATTTATACAATATAAAAATAAGATGATTTCATCAGAGAAATGTAAAACTTCTAGAATCCCCAGAGAAAAACATATCAGTCTACTACAACATTACATTACTTAGAAAAATAATGTAAGTAGTTTACAATTTGGGTAATAACTCCAAAAAAGAAAACCCTTCTGTGACAGTGGGAAGAAAATTGTTAAGAATTGAATACCAAAGGAGTGAGAGACTCCAAAGATCACCTACCTGAAAATACTGAACTGAATGTAGGAGTGTCACAGCTATTGGTAAAGGAACAGAAGGGAAGAAAATCATTGATTAAAAACTGAGTGAAAGAGAAGGAACCTCAGGTCAAGATGAGGTCCCGCCATGCACGGCCACACAGAAATGGCCTTTATCTTTCCTGTCCTACCTTGCCTGAATTAGAGACTGCTCAGCTCCCCCTGCAAGCCCCAGCAGTCATGCTCATGGGGAAGGTGGGAAGTGATGCCCTGCTTCCCTTCCAAACACAAAGGAAACACACACCTCTTGCACATTGATGAATAAAATTAACCTCCAAGGTCTGCACATAGGGCAATACAGCTCTGAGCCAGAATTGCTCGTGATGGTGCCAAGGCTGTCTTGGGGTTTTGTTTGGTTGTGTTTTTTTCTCCCTCTCCATTGTCCCTTATTCTTAACATGCATCTTGCCAGGCTGCGATGGTGACTGGTATCAGCTGATTCAGTGGGGCAGGCTGAGATTTCTAGTTGCATCCTCCAGTGAACGGAAAATTTCTCTACATGCAGAGAAATGTGTACAAGAGCAGAAGACAAACCCTGGACATGAAATCTGCAGACTGACTGTAACTCACTATGATTTGAAAATATAGGCAATGGGGGGTAGGAATTACACTTGGGTAGAAGAAAAACAACAACAACAAAACCAATTTATGGAAAAGGTTAAAAGCTGGGTGAGAAACTTCAGCTGTTTATCCATGCAAATACAGCACAATTCACAAAATTGTTAGCATGATCTTTGAGCTAGGTATGTCGTCTTTTCCCCTGGATGCAGGGGAATGTAATTCGGGTGAAATTCCCTTTAGCAGGCTAGGTGTCACATGAAAAGCAATAAAGCCACAAACTGATTTAAGGAAAGCTGAGAACAGGAACCACAGGAAGATCCTGCCCATAATAACAACATTTTGAAATGTTTTGAAGGAGCAATGTCTTAATTACATGGTGTTACAATTTTTTTTTAATATAAGAGATCTCATAATACCCATAATAAATCCTGGGGAACTGGGAGAGAACAACCTGTCTTTATAACAGGACATTGAGCCTGAGTCTAGCTGAAACCCAGCAGACAGCCTATTGCAGCTGCTCTGCTCCAGCAGAATTTGCATCAAGGGTCAGGAGCTTGCAAAGAGGAGGACTGGACTGACCCAAATGAATGGAAATGATCTTTTTAAAAACGTACACCAGTACAGACTAGACACTGGACAGTATTAGAGTCATAACTTTCATTCCTAAGAAAGACAATTTTGATGCCAGCCACTTTTTTTATATATATATAGTCTTTTTTACATGCATTCTTTATAGATGTGTATGAAATTTTTATCCAACACCCTCCCCCCCCCACCCCCAACACCTGCACTAATGGCTGGTCAAATCTTTTCCAGCATGACTTATTTTTACAGACTTGCTCAATGTGATGAAAAGCCAAAAGGCATGTTTTGAGTTGTACCTGCACAGGCGGTAACCTGAGAGATGACGAGAACAGCCCAGTACTTCAGATCCCAAACAATTGGTCTGGACAACGTGGGGGGTAAGTTATTGGTTTGGGGCTTGTTTTTTCCCGTCAGACTGATTTTTACAGAGTTTTTTATTTCCACATCACATGGCTGCCTTTGCTTCTGCAGGGAAGAACTTTACAGCTATCTGGCCAACCCAGCATAGATGAGCACATCAGCTCTTGCATTTCCATGTCTGACTGTGACCTGCTGTCCATTCAATCCCTACTCGTTCAGGTTCATGTATAAGGACCATAAAATTTGCTAGATATGCCCAGAGCAGTTGTACCATGAGCCCAAGTGAGTGCTGCCTCAACAGGGAGGCTTAACACAGAACCAAGAGAAGCAACCGTCCTCACAGGAGCTGTGGGTCAGCTGTATGTTCTCTCCAGCTGTACTGATACCCGTTCTAATGTACATCTCCAACCTAAGTCCCCAGTGACCATGCAACGTGGCACATTATAAGAACAATATGGAAACAACTGAGTGCTGAACCCTGGGAAATACTCTTTTGTAAGGAAACTAAGGCATGAGGGGCAGCAAGCACCTCAGCCACAGCACCCAGCAGCAGCAGCATATCAACGCCACCAACTGCTTAATGCAAGTGGCTTGGGAGGACCAATTTTCAGGGGACTGTGCCCCTTTTCTGTAGTTTTTTCTTGTTCATTACCTTGTTGCATGCGTAAGGGGAAGGCTAACCCAGCCAATCCTCCACTGAGAGCGTTATGCACTGTAACCGACCATTTAACTTTGTTTTCAAAACAGAGTTTTGCCTGGGGAATTTTAACAGAAGCTACCTCAACCAAAAAGACTTTTCCTTTTTTCACCTCTAAGCTGAAAACAACCGTACGCTTGAAAACAGCCATCACGCCCACAGCTTCACATGGAACACTGGGATGTTAAACCATCTTACCTCAATGTGCTTCCTCTCCTCCTTGCAATCCCCGTAAGGAAAGAGAATTCAGGGAAGTTACAAGGATTGTTACATGAAACAGTTTTTGGATGTTGACATTAGGGTTTTTTGCAACTGGGTAGTAGGAGCCATGTGATACAAGGTCTGAAGAGACTAACAAGGAGGAGGATTCAAGAAGGCTCAGAAATTGTTAGTGAAGGCATTAGCAGAAGACTCTGAAAATTTTTAACCAGCTCAACAAGGGTATAGATGGGGGATGCACTGACCTCAGGCAATGGTGCTGATTTGCTCTGAATTGCAGGGCAGACTCTGTAAAGGGGGCTTCAGACAGGGACAGAAGAACTGCAGATTGCATTTAAGTCATTCGTACAAGAAGAACTGACTGTTTCAGCAGAGATCTAAGGGTGAAAAGGAAAATAACAACCAACCAACCCAAAACCAGGAGGGAGATTTCTGCAGCCAAAATGAGGCAAGATCTGGGAGCGACTAGGAGAAGCACCTTCATTTCTGACTCCTGCGGTGGGTTTCTGATTGAGTCTAAGCTCTCCTTTTCAAAGGATGGTTTGTTTCCTCAAGCAGCATAATGGTTTGAGACCACAGCCCAGGCACTCGATCTCATGAAGCAGCTCTTCCTAGTCATACACTGTCTTTAAGAACCAGACCCTTGACGTTTCCTTACAAACTATGTACAAAACAACTTCACCAAACGCTGATATACAAAGACAAAAAAATTCCAAAATTTAGTCCTGGACTACATTTAATCTGCATAACAAAAAAAAATTAACCAGGATCCCATATATTCACTAAATCCACTTTACGTATCATAGCCTTACTATTCTGTTTGCTCAGGGAACCTAATCCAGGTCACAGAACAGTTTCATTCTGAGTAACAAAAAATTTTTAACTTGCCCAAGTCGCACACCTGTCTGATCTTCACTGTAGGACAGACTACACCTGCACTGGGAATTTGCTCTCAAAATATGTTTGTTAAAATGCAGCAGCAGTTTTGCACTTTTTCAGAAGAGCGTAAGAATGATTCTGTGTGGATCGGTAACAAGAGCAGTAATCGCCATGGGGCTGACAATAATTTATGCAGAAGTTCTCAGTTGCTCCTAATGGCCTGTCAGACGGTAAAAGGCAATACAAAGCAGATCATAAAAATGACTGTAGCATAGCTTCTGAGAACAGAATTCTTGAAACTTTCACTCCTGCTAAGAAATATGAAAATACAGGAACTGAAGTGGCTTCTGGAGAAGCAATAAATGAAAACTACAATGTTGCCTAGTAATTCCTGTAGATCAGATCTTGTGATTGCAGCAGAAAATGAAATCCTGTTTTCAAGATTGACCCATGAAATGAAGAATTGTAGTAGAACAAAAACTTCATGTACTATCCACAACAGATTATGACTTCTTCCAATTAAGTTTGGTTAAGAAAAGTCACTACTGCTATCTCAGAACCACAGAACTGTCAACTGTTTGCTACAGCGTCAACTGAACACAACTCATCAGGCAACGATCTACTTACTTTTCTCAAGCTAATACCAAACTGTGTTATAGCTGTTTGGAAATGCAATTATAGTTCAGTCAAAGGACTTAAATTTAGCAATGTATCTACATTCATAACTTAAAATGGGAAATAACGGCCAATATGTAGATTTTATCTCTTTCAAAAGCGTCAGGAGAAAAATATTTTGCACTTAAACTGCAGAAACCAGATAAATGCTAATTCTATTACTGCTTCAAAAATTGAAGTCAGTTTCAAGTGTCCAAAAAGAAGGAGTTATAAAAAAATAAAAGTTGCCTTGAAAATAAAAAAAGATTATTTCAATACTTCATACTCGTTATATGAACTAATAAAGTAATTGGTAGATAAAAGTTTAGAATGTGTGAAAGGGGAATATAAATACATTAGATATAAACATATTCGATGTTAAGGCAGTGTATACGTATTCTCGATTAAAGAAATATGCATGGTGGTGTTTCCCTGACACTGATTCTTAAAGTCTCTTATTTTCATGTTATCCCTTATTCCTTCAAAGAAAGGCTGACATTTAGCCGGTCACAATTTTTCAAGGTTCTGCCTTGTTTCTTCCTTTTTCTTTAAGTCTTTTACATCACACCAGTATTGAATTTATGTTTACAACTGGTTTTAGACTCCGAAAGGTCCATGTGGATAATAGTAAGTTGATAAGTTATGATAATTAGCAGTGATGACTGGGAAAATTGGTGTGAGAAGAACAGTCCTGGTTGACTCATTTTCAACATGAAATTGCACTTTATTTGGAAAAACAAAAGAAGAAATAGAATTCAAAAGCGGAGGCTGTCATATACTATAAAAACAGTCTCCTGTTACACAGAGGAGATTTTTATTGAGCTATAGACAAACTTGACTGTCACAAGTTTTATATTTCACATTGTCATCAACCAGCAAAATCAAATACCAACAACTTTTAAGGGATGGGGTGGGGGGGGGGGAAGGGGAAAAAGTTAAGAATGTATCATCTCAAAAGAGAAATTCCTTCCAGTGAAGCTGTCCATTAGCTAGTCAGCCCATGGACCAAGATTCAGCAGCTGTGAGCAGCCACCACAGCTCCTCCAAGCTGCTTCCACAAAGAGCACTAAGTTCATCCAAGAAATTGTCTGAGCAACTTTTAGAGTAGGCTGTGGAAGAGTTCGGCAAGTTGAAGAATAGACAGCAAGAAATGCCAGTTCCCCTTCCTAATATTGGGCTGTATTTTCAGAAGACAATATATTATTTAAAAAAAAAAAAGAAAAACCCAACCCATAAAACTTTTTGATCTCAGTGAATAATTTGCATTCTGGGAAGAGACAGAAAAGGAGAATCCAGCCTTTCACGCTTGCAAAGGAGCATTTGTCACTTATCCCCCCGTCACGGGCAGGGATTCCCTACAGCATCCCATAGGTGCTATTACCCTCTTGCCTCAAGAACCTGAGGTCAGGCTTAACGCAGACTGCTGTGAGGTCATCACGTACAACATGGACCAATCTGAAGCAATGTACAATGAGTATGAGATTTAGACAGGTACACAGATATCTCATGAGACAGAAAGCAGACGAGTTGCTGCCCCTTCAAGGAACTATCTCCTCTGATAGGTCCATGTTTGGTCTGAATCCAGGTTCATGTTCAATTCAAGAAACAGCTTAAATTGTTCAATAAATTGGCTTAAGCGTAGGTAAAACAGCGCATTTTGCTTCTTCACCAAAAAGTTCATTTGAATTTTAGTCAACTTAGTCTACAGATAATTTTGTTTTATAATTGGTTCCCAAAGGTTATGCAAAACCATAACATCCATTTGAAGTGTGACTGCACCCTGCTTCGCCAATGGCAAAATCAAGCTTAATATGTGAGTTTTTCAATGTTTAGGACTCTTTAAAAAAGGCATCTACCAATAAACTGTAGATATCCTTGGCAGCAGTTTATAATATACTGATTTTAAAATGAAAGAGAATCTCTCACATTTATACAACTGCTCCAAGAAAGACTTTAAAAAATTGTAAAGAACTTTAACAATGTGTTCAAAAAGTTGGGTTAAAAGATACTCACTAATTGATTTATTCTTTCTGTGTAAAACATGGCAAAACCTTCCAGGAAAACAATTCTAAAAACATAGGGAAAATAGTGACCATTGAATAAAATACTGTGCTGTGGGAAAACACAAACACTTTTTCCCAGGCTGTGCTGCTGAGCTCTTCAGACTCTCTCAGAATCTCTGATGTGTCATACCTTCCCATGGGAAAAGAAACATTTTAAAGGCAATATCAAATTAATAAGAAAATTAATGCAAAAAATTGTCTGATGACACGCCTCCCCTCATCCTAAAATCTGTAACAATCCTATTTAAAAAATTCCGTTTTCCTGAAATAAATTAAGAGGGTAGCCTGCATGTTTAAGCCTAAGAAAAAAGTTTGCAGAATAAATCTCTAATTTTGTAAAGCATCGTTTACAACATCCCCAAGGGTTTTACTATGTCAAGTTATATGAGGTTATAATAATGAACGTTTTCTTCAGTTAAAAACCAAATGACTCCTTTATCTTTTCACACCTAAATCAGGCACCTGCTAAATCAACCGTCACGTATTCAAGATTCAGTGAGAAATCACAAAAAAATTCCTGATTATGAGGGATCAAAGAATAACAAACGCTAGAGCTCTGCAGAGCTACGTGCTTATTCTGCTTGTGAATGGAACAGGAAGAAGGAAGGGTCTTCAAGGAAAGTAGCCAAAGGAAACTGAAGCGAATGTAAAAAGCATTTTGCAGCTATATTTAGAGAAGACATTCTTCATACATTTGCCAAGCTATTCACGTCATTTCACACAGCATGTTTTATCCAGCTTTATAAGTCTATGAGAGAGCAGAAGGGAGAAAAAAAAAATCTGGATCACTTGCCAGAAATGGAAATCTTGCATTTCTGCAGAGGAACGAATATTTTAAGCATGTGAATTCAGAGTACTTTCCAAAGGGGGGACAAAAAAAAAAAAAAAAAAAAAAAAAAAAGGGGGGGGGT
>NW_010392365.1:24717-61980 GCF_000710305.1 Buceros rhinoceros silvestris | reverse complement strand
ATTGTAAGAATGGTAATTCAGAGTACTTTCCAAAGGGGGGAAAAAAAAAAAAAAAAAAAAAAAATAAAAAAGGTGGGGGGTAGTGCAGGGAGCTGGAAGGGTATTAAAACTTTCGACAGCTATCATGGAAGGATTCTGCAGTACATCATCTGCAAGGAACACGACTCGGCCTCAAACACTGCCCTCTGAACCAGGCTCACCAGCCCTGGCTATATCACTAAAAATACTAAAAATCAGTGAATTTCCCCGAGTTCAAGTCTTCAGCTGGTACAAACGAGCTGAAGACTCGGTCCATCTTCACACAGACAGGACATGTCGGTTATATAAGCAATTACATATTGCTCCTCATAATGCAGTAAACAATCACCCATGAGGAATAAATACCACACACAAGCTCAAAGGCGAAAGCAGAAACAACAATACTCGCTTTGTAAGAATATTAGGATTTTTCTTTAGCTCTTTAAGCATGTGTCACAGGGTTCAGCTATTTGCATAAAGAAATGTCACGCATATAAAAATATGTCACTACCAGCTGTAACGGTAATAGGAACAAACCCTGTGGAAATTTCCTGTTAGTGACCTTCTGAAGGGTGAGGATGGAATTAATTTGAGATATAGTTGTACTTAAACTTGTACAAATGACTTACAAAAAATTTTTACCTTCATTCCCTTCTCCAGGTGGCTGATAAAACGAAAGCCCCAAAGATATGATGGCTGCAATTTCCAAGATTATAAGAGTCACATCCTGCAACGCTTCCCAGACTAGCTGTAAGAATGTTTTTGGCTTCTTTGGAGGTATAAAATTTTTTCCAAAAATAAGCTTTCTTTTTTCTAGGTCTGCAGCAGTGCCAGCTAATCCTGTAAATAAATAAAAAAATAAATTAAGTTAAAATTGCAGTGAAATAAAATACCCACTTACATCAGCATTCCTATAAATTACTTCTCCAAGAACAACTACAAGCTCTACCACCTATGGCATGTTAACAAATAGGTTAGATATTCCCCTTGAATTTTGCTTTTGCAAGATGATTTGTTCTTATATGCTGAATCTTTAGGGACTCTATTTAGTACTAATCCCTGCCAGTTTTAATCATACACAAATCTTTGCATTAGTAGGTTTACCTTAAGACCTGGGTTCACAGATACATACATACATGTAAGCAGTGACCTCTAAAAATAGATCATAAAGCACAAATCAATTATATTTGGGATAAAGCTGGAATAGCTGTTGGCAGCTTTTGGTAGTATCAGTAGAAGCAGCCTACAGATCTTTGTTGCAACCTCAGGTCAGTGACGTCAAAGTATAACTCAATAAAGGATGTCCCATCCTGTTTCAAAGCGACTTCTCTTGCTGCCCATGTACTGCCACACAAGTGCTGGAACGAGCTGCATCACCCTTGTGACACCAAAGGGACGGGTTAGAAGTGTGAGGAAAGGAAAAAGGAAAGCGTAGGGTCCCTTCAATTGCTATCAAAATGCACATATTGTGGGTGATACTTCAGCTTAAGAACTATGTCATTTAAAGTTACAGCATAAGAATATGTGGTTGCACTGAGCAAAGCACTTAGGGGCTTTTTTTCCTATTTTTAGCTTGTATTAATGTATGCATGTCTAGCAGCTTTTCAGGGAAAAAAAAACCCAGACGTGCAGGTGTTAGGATAGAATAACTGTGCCCCTATACCACTCAGCAGCATACAGAGTGGCGGTAACGTAAGCGGTTACACATACCTGCCAAATGATATCTGATATTCGTTGGAACAGTTACAGAACCGGGGGTTCTGAATGCGATCAACACCATATTCACGCTTATTCACCCTACTGTGACACAACAAAAATACTTAAATTGAGAGCTGACCTCGGAGGACTACAAAGGTGCCTGCAAGAGAGCAGCAGGATATGATGGATCCCACGCTGCACGGATCCTGCTCCTCACGCAGCTCAGGGTAGGTCCTTGCCTCCCCCAAGGCACACCCCCACCTACGGGGTACTGCAGGAATGGAAAACTCTAGGAATGGCACCATCAAGGCGTCAGGCAAAGCCCATCAGCATCCTGGTGTGCTAGCGGGGCTCAGCTTTATGCCTCGTTCCCAGCAGCACGCGTGTGCTTCCCTAGGCCCAGGCGTTGGTTCCTCGAGCCAAAAGCGATGCTCTTCTGAACGCACCAATCCCGTCCCAGTGCAGGCACGGACGGGGACTCACCTTCCGCTTCAGGTGTATAATTACAGCTGCTGGGTGGCTTCCGGCTCTTGGCTAACTCATCAAACTTTCATTTCAGCTTCTAAGCAATCCTACCCTTCCATCCCTGATAAAGGCACGCTGTAGTTGTTATTACCTCATGTCATTCGATTTTCAGCACCTGGCGCTTACTGACAGGTTCCAGCTATTAGGAAGTGTGTCTACATTATTCTCCATGATTCAAGCAACACACATCAAACCTTTCTGCTCCTCCAGGAGCTCCCAGGCAGCTCCTAACGTGGGGTAAACGCTTTCCCCTATGAAATACGAATTGCAGGCTATGAGCCTTTGGTGAACCAACGCAGACCACAGAGATCAGGACAGCACACAGGAGAGATCAGGGGAGTCACTCACAACTGCCAGGATCTGACACACGGACAAGCCTTTAGCAGAGACCAAACCCACACAGTTTGACTTGATTTTGGAGGGCTGCAGAGCCCCTCAATCCAAGGCAGGATTTTCACTAAAAGAGGTGTGCACAATTTGCACTAGACCTCCAAAACACAACCCACTCCAAATCCACCAGTGAAGTCACACATAAAGGGGAAAGTGCACGGACAGTGCGGTATGGATTTTTGGAGGAAATGTTCATACAATGCATCTGTAAGCAGAAACACAGTGCTTGGCAACAGAAAAATCTCAAAAACACATTGCAAAGTGGAAGGGAGAGATGCCTGAAAACTGCCTGTTTTCCCGTACGGACCATACGTGCACAGTGGTGGGCCAGCTCCAGCCAGTAAGTAATGGCTGAAACAGTACAGGAAACAGCTGCAGTATTGTTCAACACTCCTAAAAATACTTACCTAGACATGACAAACTCACAACTTTTCAATTATGCTACATTCCTCGCTGTCAGGAGGCCACAGAAAGTACACCTATCCTGTCCTGTTATTGATCATAACGCATGTATAAATACATGTATGTACTGAGAAGCCTCCAAAGCAAAAGAGAGATACTGGAACTCAAAGAGCTGCTTTTTCTCCAAGACAAAAATTGTTCATTTAGACACCAAAGAAATACAGACACCATAAGTTGAGGGCTAGAGTGAGTTTAAAGCATCTACCATTATCTTCCGGATTATAGTCTGAGTAACCCACACTGGAATACAGGCATGAATTCTATTTAATTGTGCTCTTTTCATTCTTCATAATAAATATTATCTTCTTTAAGACCCATAAACAGACAAGAGAAAATCATGCGTGTGATTTTATTCTTTTCTATCAGTCTATGACTTGGTGAAATTACTCACCATGTCAGTCTCACCTAAAAGATGAATATACTCTTTTTTTAATTCTGAAATTTATTTTCTTGTAAATTATTTGGAAATACCAGAAAATGAGATTCAATGTTCATTTCAAACCAAAAGGTGTCCCTTCTCCTGAGATCTGGCCATCACTCAAAAACACCCATTCGGCAATTTATTTTATTATTATTTGTTTTCACCAGTGAATGCCAGAAACAAACAAACTCCTGTATTTAGAGGGAGAGGGAGAAAGGAAAGGAGAGAAGGAAGAAATCTACAGACCTAGTGAACTCACATGGTAAGGGTCCTAAACATTACTGTACAGGTAAGGTCAGAGAGGGGCGATAAAATACACAGAGATGTCAAAGTTATACAAAGAGATACAGCTAAGGGAAACATGATTGAGACCAGACAAAGGCAAGATGCTGGTTTTACAAAAGCTTCTGTAAATTCTCCATGCTGTTGCCAGCAGAAGGTATAAGGGCACTCCCTCTCTTTTTCAAATAACCTGCTTTATTCAAAAACATTACTTTAACCAGCCCAAAAGGTGTTTCAAGCAAGCCTAGTTTAGTTGCTTGAAGAGGACTGGAGGTCACTTACGCTCCCTGTCACACTGGCAGATCTGTGGGACGCCGCCTCCCAGCTAGTGCAGGCTGACAGGCAGTACAGATGGTAAAAACGTCAATCAGCACAGCAAGAGCTGCGAGTGGACATCTGTCCTCACCAGTACTTTTAACCAGGAGATGGCTCTCCTGCTGCTGGGGTTTTTTAGCTTTTTTTTTTCCTATTACACATACTGACTTCATTACTGTTCCTGAAATTTTTTTTCCTTTCTCACTTGTCCCTTAAGTATTGAGTCCTGTGACAATAATGAAAGAGCATTGCAAATGAATGTAATTTGAAATATCATGTCTATATGAAGATATAAAACACCTAAGAAGCGAAAAAGAACCAGTGGGGACTAAAAACATGAATGGAAATACCTGTTCAACATGACTTCAGACTTCCTGTGTAACCGGCAAAAGAAGCAGCCTTCCTTCTTACATTCTGTATGACAACAAGCCACAGACCGGCTGGTTTTATGTTCATTTGTCCACACAAGCATTAATATTTTTTATGTAAGTGCTTTCCTATGTCAACACTGTCCAATACTTCTTTGCTTGACCCAAGTGTTTTAGGATGGTTATGCAGCCTGGGGCTAAATCTGTATACAAATAGTATACATCGCTTTAGGAAATAGTGTGAAAGTTACTACTGATGTTTCCAGCACTTGAATACCTTAAGGTTTTGGCTTCCAAAAATTTTCCCCAAAATTTCTTTGAAAGCTGTGGCACAATGAAAATGATTCCCTAGAAAACATTTTCTACCATGTTGTGCAGTATATTCAAATGCATTTCTGATTTCATCTGACATTGTTGCTTTTTATGACAGAGAAAAAGATTAGAAATTATTTAATTAATTTCTTCTGTCTCTTATCTACATCTGGCAGTTACCGCACACTGAATATAAAACCATCATTTCAATGAATTCTTCTTGGAGAATTGTATTTCCCTGACAATCATCTCCACCGCAACCAAATGGAGCATGACAGAGAATGGTTTTGATGCTGCAAAACCAGAAAAAGCACATCGCTACTACAATAACAATTAAAAAAAAACCCTTAAAACTTAAGAGAATGTTTCACATATGCTTAAACTATGAGATGAAGAATAGACAATTTACACTCTTACTAATTGTGCAAATAAACCATTCATTTCTTACTATCTTTCTTCTGAACGTGTACTGATACACCCAGAAAAGTAGATAAAAATTTCAAATATAAAACCCGCAAACAATATAAAAGTCACAGCATATGTAACTTCAAATGCAAAACAAAATTAAGAAAAGTAAAGGCTTCACAGTGATCTTGAACTGCTGTTGAAATTAGTGCACAGAGGTAAACCACCTGTTTTGCTCAGTGAACTCTAATGACAATTAGATATGACAACCCATGAATTCCTCCTAGGAGAACACAGTCCTGCACTGTATCTCACGAGCTCCTGTCATCCTAGTCCCAAACTCTCTTCTGAAATTACAAGCATTCCTAGCACCATATTTCCTAGGTCTTCACCAAACCTAGAAAGTAAAGCACCACGAAGTATCACCTCGACAATTATTTCATTTTCTTTGCTGTATTTCATCAATCCCATTTATTTCACTCTTAACTATGAAACAATCCCTGCCGTTACTATCGCTACATAATGCTTTAGTGCCACTTAGAAGCTGGTCCCATCAGCTTCTATTGCTCTTGCACAGATTCTCAGAACTTCATAAACACGAATCAGCAAATTTCTGTCCTTGAAAAAAGCTAGAAGAAACAGCAGGCCTTTTTTTTCTTCCACTTGTCCCACTTCTGTCTAAGGAGTATTATCTATCTAGTGACTGAAGAGCTGAAAAAGTTCAATTTTCAATTCAAATGAATAGCTAGGATTCTAGGAGATTTAGTTTCTGATATCCGCCTGAGGAAACTGTTTGTACCAAAGAAATCAAGGAAGACAAGGAGACGTGCACAGTAAACTGTGATTACTGCCATGGTTTTGATCAGATGATATGGAAGGTCTATTTTGTCCCTTATGTAAAGTGATGTCATCAAGCACACTATGATGTAACCCAACATCAGTCTTCATTAGGCCATGAAGTCTTCATGCACTTGTTTAAAAGTAAAACAAACACCTGCTTTAGTACCAGGTATGCCACAAAAATAGATGTGGTATTAAATGACCTGTTTTACTGACACAAGATGATTTTTTCCAAACTAAAACATTCATCAAAGATGTGAAACACAAAGTGAAACTATTCACTCCTAGAACGGATGCCTCTGTGACCTCCCACTCTCGTCACATATCTTGATTGAAAAAATTTTGGATGCAGTACATTGAAATTCTGTTTAGGTCATATAAAAATAAAATGAGTTGAGAGAATCTAGTCCATTAGCAGAAGAGTATTTAATGAGAGCATTTATGAATTTCAGCAAGCTGAAGTTGAATTTCACTAGTGAATGAACCTCGACGAACAATAATTTCCTTCTAATCTTGGAACTGTAAAGCTGCTTGTAAAGTGTAATGAATCTCATTACCTGTTTTCATTAACGTGACTTGCTTACGTTTGTTTACATAATTTTTTTAAAAATTCCAACAATTAATAAAAGCCTTCAGAATTCCAAAGCATCTAGCACACGGCAGCTTTATGCTGCCCTCGATCCTGGGAGGACTTAGAATCTCCTTGAGACAAATGCTTTCCAGCTAGATCTCAACAGCCAACACAGAGAAAAGAGGGGGACAGAAGTGACTGAACCTGGAAATTAATTAACTCCCCCTCCATTTCCTCATTAATCATCCTCAAGGGACCACCCTTCAGCATCTGAAAAGCAGCAAGCTGACTACAAAAACCTTTATATAAACCTTCCCTGTCACAGGCAGCAATCAGAATGATCACTCTTAAGTCATACATCTCTAAATCCATGACTTTTCAAAAAATAAAGTAACTGACGTGTTTAACATTCTTTCTTACAGGCTGACGCACATAATGTAAATGTTAGGAACAGATACATAATAACTTGCATTTCTACAATGAGTTTCTATCTCACAATCTCCTAGCTATAGAAATGCATCAGCAACTTTATCTCAACTTTATGAAGCAGCAAAAGGCTGAAGTTCTTGCCCCAGGCAGTTTGGTAGCAGTTTAGGGGAGTAAATTCACCTCTCCTGGGGTTCCTGATTTACACTCAGCTGCAAGATTCCATACAGGATTTATTACTACCAAGAAGCACTGAATGCTCCACAACATGGTTCACTCACTTCCCCATCTAGCCATTTTGGTTTTATGTCTTCCATCTTCTTAGTTCTTTTTAAAGTAAAAAGAAGCTATTAACCAGGAATAAATAATTTACGCAAAATGACTAATAACAGCAGAACGAGAAATGGTTCCCAATAGCAACTATAACGTTGCCCCCCTCCAAAAAGCCACTCCTCTGGAATGACTTGCTGTCATTTCATAATAGTCTAATGATTGGACTTAGGCCCAGCGCATAGCCACAAGCCAAGATCAAGTCAATGCACAAGACATCAAATATTAAAGGCAAGATGTGTATCGTTAACAGAAAACTAATATTTTTCTTGCTTAAGCAGACAACACAAAGCTTTCTGTTAAGGCTGGTAACAAAGCACTGAACGAGACCTGAAGGTCCGGTATGAAGAAAGAGGAATTAGGATTTCTCTTCTGGAAACATACTGCTCTCAGTGGGAGTATGGCTGTTGAGAGGGAAGGGAATCATCCCACTGGAAATCATTTTCTCAGCTCTTTACTCCACTCAACTATCACTGCACCAGATGTCTCATCTTGTGTACCAGAGGTTCCTGGAGATGTTTTACTTTTGTTCTGTCTTTATGTAGGATCAAGTACCTTACAGGTTCAGGGCAGCAATACTAATAAACACTAACAAATTGGTAAGTACATCCACCATCCAGCTCCCACCCATTACCAACCAGATAATAAAGTCATTAACAATCCTTGTTACATTACATATAAACAACAGTGCAGTGACAATGCAGATCTTCACCTAGCACTAGGAGACAGTTAATCTAAAAGTTACAGAAGGTCTTTATTGCAGCTAAGCTAACCAACCCATGCCAGCAGGATAACAACAGATGCTGGGTACCTCAGCTTCGTTCAACAACACATATCCTCAGCAGTTTACCGGTATCTGGGCTTTTTGGAAGAGACAGAGAGGGAATGAGGTGATGTAATGGTTTCTTTCCCCATCACCACTTTCTAGCTAGTCAGAGCCTTGAGGCAGTTTCTTCAAACATCTTTTTTGGTTATTTAAACAAAGCTAGGATTTCACTCCCACAGAAGTAACATTATGATGTAGAGCAGACCGTACAAACATCCTCTGCACAGGTTTATGTATTACCCACAAAGTTCTGGTTTCCTACTCAAACACAGACATATGAGATAGGACCATTTCAATGAAGCTGACAGAGAGTATGAGAAAAAAACAGTATCAAAAACATGCTGTTACAATGCTGAATTATGATTGTACCAAATAATGTGAAAGCTTTTCCTTGCCCTTGATATTTTACTCAAATAATGCATCGCTATCTACAGCTTAAGAGGTGCATCCTGGCTGTTCTGTAGGATCAGGCTTGAAAAGCACTAACTTATGAACCATGTAATGGCAGAGAAGTGTAACCGTCTAAGTTTAACAGAGGAGATCCAAGGTCTTAGCTGAGGAAAAAAAAAAAAAAGAATGAATGAGAATATAATAAAGTCAAAGCTGAAAGCCTTCCTCAATTAACACACCTTCATAACCACTTGCCATCCCTCTCACTGAACCCTACAAAAAAATTCACCACTTCACATGTATTGCTAATGGCAACGACAGGGGATGGGGTGGGAAAAAAGACCCTGAAATCAATTTGTGATTCTCTGCTGCCAAACCTCGGTTTGAGTAGCGCTGCTGACAAGCAAACCACTCTGGTTGCTACAGAGACAGCTTCTGCCTGTGCCCAGCACAGCCTGGGGAAATGCAATTCCCCCAGCAGAAACCCTACCAGCAGTCACAGTCCACAGGGAGGCTCTGGCTTTACGGCTCGAGACAGTGTCTGCATGAAAGCATCTGCCAGCTGCATGTGTGCAAGCACTCCTCTAAGTCCTGGAGTAAGTGCAGCCACACAGGTAACCACCGCCAATCCCCCAGCAGGACCCGTATTAGCTGTGGGCAAGCAGTAGAGCAGGGACCAGCACAGGGTCTATACATGGGATCCTCTCCTAGGAGGAGAGAGACGGAAAAAAAGGAAGGAACCACATGTCCACCTATGCACAGGACTACACTTCCTGTCAATGGCAGGTGAGTGTGACCAGTGACACTGAGCCAGGGGACTCCTGCTGCTGAGGAACACCACGACAAAGAAATCCACAACTACAACATCAGCTGCTAGGCTGTCTGCTGTTCGTGGATGATAAAAAGCTTTCAGCCGTGATTTTTCCCATGTCTTACCACAGTACGACTTCACGTCACTTGGATTTTTGCAAGTAAAACATTATGTTTAAAGGACATATATGTCAATGAAATGTCCCAGAAACTGAGGCCATGGGATGGAAATTCAATACAGCTAAATATAGGCTGAGGAGAGCCTCAGCTGGCTTCTCCACACCATAATGTGCTTTCAGGCTGACGTGGCCTAGACTCAGGGAAGACTTCTCATCATTTTCTGTTCAGTTCCATAGAGCACGTCCTCTCAGGATGACAGTCACAGTAACCTGAGCAAGCAAATGCTACAGGAATAAAGCATGTGCAACCGGGCACAACCTCAGCAAGGAGGTCAGTATGCGGCTGAAGATGCTTTAGACAGACTGCTAAGTCAGGACAGCACGAGGCTCTTCTGCAGTACCCTGAGAGCCCTAGGCACCTCTCTTTTTATATGAAGGATCTTTACTATTGTTATTCGTCACTGCAATCACCATAATTTCTTAAGTATAAGCAGTTCCAAGGGTCTGTAGCTCATATTTATTTCATGAAGCCTATTGGAAAGGTTAAAGGTAACACAGCATAACATATGCTCCCCTAACAACAGCGTGGAAAAGATGCTTTTTTATTTTAGACAAGGCCGGGAATTTGTAGGTTAAGGTAGTTAATTCCTCATACAGAAGGTTTTATCTTTTGTATTAAAATTAGTAACAGAAGAAGAAATCTCATGTTCTGAAGAGCACGTTTTTGTGATATCTATAAGGGAGTCAAAATGAAAATGCCAAAACCCAGCTTTGCCAAGTCTGCTTCCATAGCATCATTCTTTCCCACCCTCACTTCGGAGAGAACAACAAATAAGGCAGATAGCAACGAGCTGTGTTTTTCTGAGGTGTTACCGCCAAGCGCTGCTACTTGGCAACTGTTCTTAATTTCATTACTATCTTTGTCAGTGTCATCTGCTTTTCCTGTGAGTAATGTCAGCTTGTCAGCTACCCAGCAACTGCACTCACTTCACGCCCTGTCTTTGCAAGAGGCAGAGCATTTGCTGTGGACTACCTTATGCTGCTGTGTATTCAGGAGACTATTCAAGGTATTTAAAAAAAAAAGTGAGAATACTAACAAAAACAAAGTGCTGTGATCATTATGTCATCTGCAAGCAACATTAAATGCCACTATCACTCCTGCAAGTGACAATGATGTCACTCAAAAGCACAATGCCTGACTTGTGAGGAGACAGTAAGATACCAAGTCAAACAAGCTCCCTATTGCGACATTTTCTAGATAAGTGGAAAAAAGATAGTCAAGAGTCTCAAGGCTTTCCAGTCTTCTGATAGTTGTTAATTCAGACCACAGAAGCTGCCTAGGTGTAAAAGAGAAGCAGAGTAGAGTGGGGACTAACCACCAGCAGCCATGTTTCAGTTGGGATGATGGCACTATTTGAACAGATGTTATGTTACTTCTCCAAAGAGTTCTCAGCCTTATATAAAAATAATAATAACAGGATAATACCAAGAGATGCCTTTTTTAATACTGTGAAAATTGACAACATTTTCTTGATTCCTGTTTTATTTTTGAATTGCTGGAAAATATAAACTGTGACCAAAGCAATCCCGAGTTGTACTGTGGGGTACAGCATTTATTCTTATTCCCACCTGCAGCAGAACTCCATTAGGAACACAACACCCACAGACACCTCCTAATTTAGCACAGTAAAAGCCCCAAAGAATAGACTCTCTTGTATATGAAGCATATATTGTCAATCACCTTGTCTGGCCCTCAACAGAGCTAACCTCATCTGAATGCAATAATCACCACTAAAGTTCTCCAAACTCTTTTCTAGTGCAAATCAAATCCTAAACTAAATTATAAAATAAGCACCTCAAGGAAGGTGATCCTAGTCACCAGCTGTAGTAAGAGTGCCAGTCAGAAGCAGTCAAGGACACCATTTATTATTAGACACACCAAACTGGTCCCACTTCAAAGATCCAATCTTAATAGAAATATTCTAGAACATGTAAGACTTAACCAAGGTTTGTTTATAAGTTTTCTCCACAAATTAATAGTGTCTCTCACTCGTCTGGTTTTCATTCTTAACTGAATGCATAACTTCCATTTTATATTCTGTAGAAAACTGAGACTCTGACCTGCATCTCATCTTGCATTTTATCACTGAGGGGATGTGGAAACCCTTTCAGCTGGGTAGAGGCATCCCAATAACTAGAACTACGGACCTCGGTCAGCTCAGACCTGTGGGAATGCCAGGTAGTAGAGGCAAGTACGAGACAGAAACAGCAAGCATGTAGCAAGCACACACCCTGGAAGATGCCTGAAGGGAGAAGACTTCAGATCCAAAACTCAGTTCTCACTGATGACAAACTGGGGAACAATTTTGGGGAAACAAAAGATGGAGTTCCACTAACCCAAAAAGTCCCTGAAAATTGCTCAGCTATAAAGAAGTTCTATGCAAGGTGACAACTGTAGGAAATCGTATTCAAATCAAATCACTTCTTTGGTCACAGTGTCTATATGTTCTTTACCTTAAGAATTACTACTTCCATCTTTTTGATTTTGTGTTCTATAGTTTCAGAAGTTGAAAACTTGGTGTGTCTTTTGGCAAGTGCCCATTCAAGAGAATGTAATAAGGCAGTTCTGCTCCAAAGCTCTGGCAGAAGTGTGCTGACATTACAAATTATGAACTTGTGTTAGACGCATTAGCAGAAATCAAAATATTATATTGTATCATAATGAAAGCACCAAATTCGTATTAACAACCATCCTTGGACAGCTTCAGTGAGTAAACAAATATAACATTTTCTTAATGCCCCCCAAACAACCCCTACAGTTATTAATTAACCTTCATCACACATGCAGAAGCTTAAGGAAGTTTTTGTGTAAAACGAGATCTCAAATCAGAAGTCATTGAATCCATTTATGGCTTTAACTATTTCCCTTGCACAGCAGTTACCTGTGTGTGTATTGTGCTAGCCATTTCATTTTACTTCCAGCCCATTAATTCATGGCTTTACTTGATCCAGCTCAACTGGGGAGAGACCCTCTTAATCCAAAATAAGAACACCTCTACAAAGAGTTAATCCATAATGGTTACCCAGGAATAGATGTTCCAGAATAAATCCACAGGCTGAGAATAGGTAAATCCCTTAGACTAAGTTTGATTTAGACCACTTTCACTTCTCAAAGCTGCTGCTGGAGACGTGTGCCTCCTCATCCCACAGCTATGGCGTATTTGGAACGTATTGAATATTTGGAGTTGAAGTCACTCATCATGCAACAAGAGAAATTTACTTTGTCAAATTAGATTTCTTACAAGTAAAGAGAAACAGAAAGATCAAGAAGCAGAAAAGAAGCAAAAAGAGATTAAAGAAAAGCAGCCAAAACCAATGTTCTTATGTGAGGAAATGGAGCAGAATTCTCGGCACTCAGAGACTTTTATCGTGTCATACAGAGGCATAGATTTAGATAAGCACTACTTAGGGACTGAATTACATTCTTAACACTGAAAGAGATGGAAAAATTAAGTTCTCCCAGTTATGCTCACCCCAAGAAAAGGAGCATTTAAATATTTATCTGACTTAACCTAGAGGTGTTAACTTGTCCCACCAGTAACTTGAATCGGAAATCTTATTTTATTTCCATATGCTTCTCTTTTAGCAGGAGAGTGGGCTTTGCTTTGTGTAGTTCTTTAACTGGTCAGCTTATTCTTCTTGTATGGTTCCTGCCTCACAGAAAATGTTTTGGGAAAAATCAGCCCAAATTCATGGTAAGGTCAGTGTCCAAAACCTTACGCAAATTACTACTAGCCAACTGCTCTACTAGTACTAGGAAACAGAAGTCTTCCCATGGTTGTGGGACACAGCATAAGTGAATTTATATTTTTATTGAATCTCAGGTTTCCAATTTCATAGAATAGAAGGCACTGGAATAAGTCTTAGGTAGCAAAAAAGGATTCCTTTCCTAAGAAAAAACATTTTGGGGAACTGGCAATCATCCTAAACCCAGAATGTTCCAGAAATGCAGACTATGATTCAAAAGTATTTTGTCATCTGTACAACCATCTCGCTTATAGCTGCAATGCAGCATTCTCTTCAAGACTCTTCATCACACTTAGAGGATAAAATGACCCAACTGCCTACTCTGTTCCATCATTATTCATTAATGAAGAGACTGGGCCTAGAGGATTGTCATTGCAGGATTAAAAAAAAGGATCATTAATACATCCCCATGACACACATTAACACTAAACAAGAGACAAAGACAAGAAAATCAGACACACTTTCAATGTGCAATTTAACAGTAGTTAACATCAGCAGTTTAAACAGCACTGATAACATACTATTGTGTTCAGAAATAATTTTGATGCATATACACAGTGCAAACACCTTGAAATAACGGGGCTAAGGATGAAGTCATTCCTTTCAGGCAGACATCTTGAGTATGCATCTGTTTTCCACAGCTTATGTAAATGACAAGCAGAGATGAACTGAACGGTCATGCTGAAATATTCAGGATGCTAAAAGGCAGACTTTTGTGTGTGTGTGTATGTTGTCCTAATTTTGCTACCTCTTCTGTTAAGCATATTTATACTCTTCCCTGCCTCCCTATGTGCCTCCAATATCTACTGCTCTTCCTAAAGATCATCTTAACAGGTTTTCCCCTCTTCTCTCTGTAACCTTTTCCACATTTCGTATTTTCTCTCAAAGAAATCAATGCTGATGATAAATATCAGATAGCTCTTCCTTCTTCCCTCTGAGTTTCTACTGCTAGGCATAGTCCTCATTCTCTCCTTGAAACCTCTTAATTGCTAGGAAAATTGTCTATACTCTGAGACCACAACTGTTTTTTAACATTAGACACCTGCTTGGGGTGGGGTTGTTTGCTTTAACAAGAGAGAAGCATGAGCACAAAATAGGTAAAATTCGGGGAGATCAGCATGTAGCAATATCCATATACTATCAGAACTGATGTCTTCAAAGATGTCCACAGAATATCATGCTCTTTGCAAGCTCATGAATGACTTTAAAAAAATCTCTTAAGACAGACCTTGAAAATCTTAAGAAAAACACTCTCCTTAATGATTATGAAAAAGAGCAGCCAACAAAAAACTTCAAATGGAATTACGTGAGACTATTAATACCAAATACCAGTACCTCTTCCCAATTATGTGCCCTCAAGATTTTAGAATTTAGTGGAAAAATGAACAATTCCTGTTATTAGGGAAACAGACTCACACAACAGACTCTAAAGACTCTAACAGCATTAATCTTTTAACTTCCTGAGCTTTGTTTGTGTCACAGCCTTTATTTGAATTAAGCTTAGTGCATGCGAAGTTCACTGCCTGCCAACTCTCAGAGGACTGATACAGCCCTGGGATGGGTAATTTAAGCTCCTTTTACACTGACCTACCAAACTCTGACCTGTCAGACCTGTCTGGTAAAGGTGAGAAGGTATTACAATTTCATTCGGATCTTGATATCTGAGCAATTCATTCAACAAGGGTACCAATTATGTCTGATCCCCTCATCTTTCCCCCTACTTCAAGACTGGTCTGATTCGTCGTGAAAACGTAATCCTAAATCATGCTGATTTTGGTCACGGTGACCTGAGATGAAAGGTTCTGGATCTTGAAAATGATACTTAATTCATCCAGTTTGCTCACGTTACAGTTCAAATGCTAGAAAAATTTAGGCTCTTCATCCACAGATAAATATCTACTGCACTCCTGTTTACATGCAGTCAGGATCACACGCACACGAAGACCATCATCTGCACAGATGAAAAAACAGGCATGGGAATGATTCACAGAGCTCGAGCATCCTCTCATGCTCACCTGTAACAATACACTAGATCTGCAAAACGTGAAATGCTTCCCCTGCCAATGGCTGAAGATGACTGGTGATACCACTAACTGTGCAAACCCATCAATCCAGTCCACCTGACATGCTTTTATCTTATGAAGAGAAAATAATTTAAAAACAATCATAGTATCATGTTCTGTAACTAACCAAATACCTCAGCTAACACAATCAACATGGAAACACAAGTAACACAGACCAACTTTCTCAAATAATGACGTGTCGAAGAGCATTCTTGTTGGACTCACCCACTCCCTCACTGGAGGGGATTTCGCGCTGCCTAGTTGCATCATTAGGTGCTTAATGCCTCTGACTTTACCACAGACATGGCTCACATCAACAGCATGAAACTCTTCTAACCTTCAGCACATAACAAATGATGGTAAAGCCCAGGCTCCAGGGCCTCAGCAGCAGCTGTCTGAGCCCCAGCAGGGTTCTGGACATGCCGGTGCAGGCAGGTAAGCAGTGCTGACACCTGCGGTGCCTCTGCTTAGTGGTTAACCATCAAAGACACTGAGCTGGATACACGCTGTCATCACATATTTCCAGCTGCAGTAAAGATGCAGATTTCTCCAGGACTACTTTACTTCATGAACAATTCAGAGCTTGACCCCGCTTCTGAGGTAAGCGGCAGTTTTGCTGCAGTGGTAAGCAGGCGATGCAGAACCCGAGCGTGCTGCCCAGTGCCGACTCCTGCCGCGCCTCTTGCAGCTAGGGTGGCCCCTTCTCTGCTCACGTGTGGGCAGGGACACCATTCCTCCCCTGCAGACCAGCACATCACAGAACCAGATGCAGTTCCCAAGTTGTAAATCTTATTTAAAATATTCTTAAACATTAGGAAAAGAAAGTCAATGCCAGGCTGAGGCAGTTAGTAAGGCTCCATATCAGCTCCCCACTTGGAAGTTCTTATTCCTTATATCTTTAGGATGTTTTCCTCTGCTATGGCACTCCACATCTGGTTTGGTTACGTGCTTTCTCCTGCCCCTGAACCCAGACTGCATTGGCTGTGCTTTATGTAATGCTACTTTGTGCAGCATCACAGGACCTAAATATAAACTGAAAAGCCCATCTAAAGATTTTGCTTTTGTTGATTTTAAGAGAGCTGCTTCATTACCGAGGCCTCAGCTTCTTAAAAGTCGAATTCCTTGATGCTGAAAAACAGCTGAACTCGTCCTGAATCCTCGTTTTATCAAGCTGCTGCCTTCAACACCCTTGGCTTGTCCTTGAAAGGGCTTTCTGCAGCCATGACTCACTCTGCTACAGCACTCTTTTTGCTGTCAGAAAACTGTGCTGAGCAACCGAGAGTTAATTACAGAGGAACATCTCCATGTGAGAGGGGCAACAGGGCGATTCCTGGGGCATGAGGAAGGAACACCAAGCAATCAGATCAGTGTTCTTGCCATTGAAAAACAAAGAAAAGTGTCATCTACAATTCAACTTCTCCAGCTTCAAATGCACTTTCTGAATTCACCATTTCATTTGTGAGCGGGATAAAAATAGTACAGCCAAGCTTGTGCCTTACGAGCAACCACTTAAAGGGGGAAAAGGGCACAACAGAAAGTATTTGAATCATACGAGCATTAGAAAAAAAGCAAACTGCACACAGACAGGCTATGAAGCTGTTTTGCAGGCTACTTTGCTTTTCACATACCACATCACTGTCATGTACCTGACTGCATATTTGTTCTTCAGAAAGAAACTCCTTTAATGTTGTACTATATTTCTGGCAACTTTGGAGTATAACCTTCCAAGTGGAAAACAGAGGACCAAGAGTTCTGGAGCTACAGTAGCCCATAAGGGTTTATTTCAGTGCTAAAATTCTGTCTGGGATTTGCCTTCAGATAGATGAAGCGAGATGTCTGAAAGCTCCAGGATGTCTGTAATTCCAGGAATGGTAACACAGGATGCTTTCTGGAGCGTATTTATGTACCTGAAAACCATGTGTGGTCATTAAGCTGTTTGTTTCCCAATAAACATTAATAATCTGTGATCTGTGCGATATCATCTAAGCTTCTGATATTCTCTCCCTCTCCTGTGTCCAGTCAGTGCTTACAAATTACGATTAGACATTAGTCCACTATCTGGCACAGTGGGGATTTGAATTGTGATTTAGGACCAGCAAAACACAAACACTGAAAAATAAAGCAATACACACGCATCAGTATGGATATCGGAGTTCATTAATTTCCCCTGAAGCTCACATGCAACAGTGGTGCCAAAGCCAAGCATCTTTCCCCCTGCCCACACTGAGGGCAGCTCCGGAGCTAGCCAGGAGTTTTTCCAGATCTATTTCCTCGCACAGTGACACAAACGCCATGCTGTCACTGAAAACCAGTGGCAACAAATAGCTGGGAACCAGCGAGGGTGGCAACAGTCACAGCTTAAAGCACCTAAACAACACTTTTAGCATCACAGTGAAATTCTCCAAACAGCACTAGCGGCAGCCCTAGGTTTACACGTTGGTGATCAGTACAAAACCCAGGGATGGTCAGAAGTTCTGTTTATCCTCATAGCAAGGGTTGTTTATCCTCACAGCAAATGCAGACACACGCTTTCTGCTTTTTCAGTTCTCATGTTTGCATAACACGATGCTCGAGCTATTACCAGCAGAATACCTCTTGACCCTTACGTGCCTATATATGCCACTGTTTGGATTGCCACAAATGTCAGGAAATTTTATTTCTGTTAAAAAAAAAGGCAAGAAACTAACCTACATGAACCTTACATGAAGTTTGTACAATAAATGTCATAATAGATCAAAAGTGTTTATTCTCGCTTAACTCATGTGTCTTTCACGTAATTATCCTGTTATGTATACAGAGCCAGAAGAACATACGCAATTGCAGAAAACACGTCAGGGATTCCACAGGGATTATGCCAGGGAAGGTGCAAACTATAAACGTGAACCCTGGCTAGACACATCGGACACAAAGCTGGGATATGGAGCTCTAGATAGGACTCCAAAGTTCTGTGTGCATGCGGCAAAACCTGCCGAAGTGCATTTAAATTTTTTTTCTTTTTTTCAATTATAATTGCACAACAAGATATGATGTCTTCAAAATAAAGAAACTGATTCAGGCGGAAACACATCTCCAGAGAATGGAGCTGCCCTACATGGACTACGCTAGCAGAAATCAGTTTTTTCCATGTACAGCTTCTATGGCTCATTGTCAGCAAACTGAGTTAAGGGCTAAATCTAATAGAGTCTATTTCGAATTAATGGACAAGTATGAGTAGGACACGTCTGCATGATTTTTAAAGCTCTCATTTCTCATATGCAACACAAAACTATGGATGAGTGAAGATATTATTTTCGTGGACATGTTGGATTTGGTTTGGCACTTCTGTTGTTGAGGGTTTGTTGCATAGGAAGGATATAACTCCTTTTGAAACGTTCAGAAAATTAAATGTAATCTACCTCCCAGTTATTTCTAAAATTACATGCAGTTGAAGAATCACATTAAATGTCTTTTATTTTGGATCTCTTCATGCCATAAATCTTGTGATCTGGAAAACCTGTAAGACCTCTAGGAATGATAAGTACAAAAGCATTATCTTTAAATACCGTCAGAAAATAAATAACCACTGACTTCCAGATCCGAAGCTGAGAAAGTAACGTACATGTAGACAGGGATTTAAGTAATTTAAACATTGTAGGGTTTTTGCACTCATTTACATCTCAGGGTAATTCTTCAGTTCTAATACAGATTTCTAATGATTCTGCTGTTTAGCAGCCTGCTCCTTCTCGCAGCCCACACACACTTTTACAACAGATAAAAATTCTAAGCCAGAAAGCAAAATTGTGCAAAGGCATGTAGCAGCATTTCTTTTTCTTGAAACACTACAAGTGATCTGGTCTTCGAAATTTATTTTTCATTGTCAGCAAACTATCAAAGTGTATGAATCCCAACCATTCTTGGCAGCCTGCAACGTTAAAAAAACCAGAAGATACACAGGGATGATCGTATTTAGACTGAGTCAAATACTTGCGCACAAAACAGTCACAGTCTGATCTAAATGACAAGACAGCAAACAGGCACCTCCTATCATATTGTTCCCCTAATTGTTCTCCCCCCCTTAGATATTTTAAAATGTTTCATGTCTTGTGATATATATCTTTCCTTTTAGTTAGCTATTATATGCTGACATTTTTATGCTTAATTTTAAGGAAATCAGTTTAACTAGATCTTCAGGTATGATCTGGCCTGTAGTATCTCCCCAGCTTTTCAGAGGAGTTTGAAAACAAGTTTTGCCAAAACTACAGCATATGCCAAGATACCCCGTCTCCTTGCTCTCTCTCCAGAATGCACATGGACCTGTGAATGTGCCATCGGGACCTGAACAGTGATAGTACTAGAGAAGCATTGTCCCAGATTTCCACCACCTCTAAGTCTTCAGACATCTGTCTGACATAAAAGAAGGGCTGAGTACAAACCACCCAAGTACATCAGCCCAGGTCGCCTCATCCACAGGCTTCATATAGATGTCAAACCATGAAGTGAAGACATATGAGCCTTTGGGGATTTCATATATATCCAAACCATTAAAAATAATTGTTACCAGTAGTGCAAGCTGCTGTTAGATCAGATTCTGAATTGCAATCACAATTGTTTGGAGAGTCCAGGTATTATATGCAGTAGGAACAAATCACAGAACAACAGATCTGCCTTGAGGTACAATGCCTCAAGGATTTTTCAATTATACCTTTACAGATCCCAGTAAAGACAACTTTGGAAAATACAAGAGGCACTTACAAGTTAACAAACTGTCCTGCATGGTGAAGCTAATTTCTAAACCATGTACATGATTTCCTTCTTCAGTAAAGGTAATTACACAGTTTTGTATAAACATGTATATATGTATATATGCAAGGCAAAAAGCTGCACCTGACAAGAAAATTATCCACCTATTCTGTGTAATTGTGCTGCTTATAAAAATTGTTACAAAAATTTGATAAAGCAAAGGATTTATAACAAAAACCCTACGAAAATCTACAAGCTGAACATAACAGTAAAATCTTGCAGATCCTAAGAATAAGGATGCAGAGATCTGCAACTGTGAGTCTGTAGCACATGGACAACCAACACACAAGCACAGCAATCTTTGAATAGATAAAATGATTCTGACCCAGCTCATCTTACTCCTTTCAATTAAATCAGTGGACGAATTGCCTTAAGTACACAACAAAATGAAAAGGGCAATAAAAACCACTTAACACTTCTCCTTGGCTCATTTACCAGTCCCACCAATGAAAAGATTTGAAGCATTTTTGTCAAAACTCGGATTGATATTGGCTTTTATTTGGCTTCACATCACTAACTGTGGGTATCAAACCCTGCAGGAAGAAAGGCCAGATTCTGCAGCACCTGAACACGGATAAACCTCGTTGAAATCTTGAAACTGGGGGTCAAATTTCTAGCAATATTTTACACCAGGTGTTACTGCCACAAAATCCCCAAGAAATACAAGATGCAGCAAAAATCAAGTATTCCTGCATAAAATCAGTTGGATTCCTTGGAGCTGATAGGTGTGGTGAAGGCCACAAGGAAAAATGAAGGAAATAGAAATGAAGGAATAAAAAGACATTATTTATAGGGAAAAGAAATAACTTATAACAGGCTTGAGTTCCTAATTCCCCATACAGGTGTTATTTATAAATGGTGTTTTATCACCCAACTTGAGTTCCACATTTCCATTAAAAGTACAAGGTGTAAGAAACTTCCATACACACTTTGATTTACAAGCCTAAAGATGAAGCCTATGGTCACGGGAGTGGATGGGTGTGAGGAGGAAGCCACGTTCAGCCGACGCAAAGACAAAGTGCTCTGAGGATGCCAGGGCCAGGCGGGTGCAGAGGCAGCTGGGGGTCAGCAGAGGCAGGTCTGCTGCACAGCTACATTTGTGCAGCACCTGACACATCGGAGCGAACCCCTTGTAGGGGCAGCAAGGATGTGCTGCAGGTTAGAGCCAAGCTGCTGGTCTGCAGGGCCACAGGCAGGCTGGATCATGCTTTCTGTGCTGAGCGGCTTGCCGGGAGAGGGAACAGCTGGCAGGGCCGCGACAACAACGCAGGGGCCCTATCAGAGCTGATGTTGAACTAGCTTCCCCTGAGATGTCGAAGGTGACTCCTCATTTCCAGAACACCTTGCAGTACTTGCACTTTCAAGAGTTTTATCATTACTAAGGATATTTCTGTTTATTCATCCCCTTTGTTCACCCCAAACAGCTGATGGAAGGAAAAACAATCCTTGAATACACAAGCAGGTAAGTTACCCCAATAAAAATACACCTGCTTCCCCGAATGACAGAAATTCTCCAAAGTTGCTCCAGCCTCTGCAGAATGGGCAGAGGCTGTTATTAAAATATTGTCTTGGCTCATGCAAGTTTCTTTGATATTTCATAATCTAAGCATGCTGAAAACTCAGTGAAAACCAGATTCCTCCTACTACAGAGATCTATACCAGGCAGTTCTCTATCCCCAAGAGAGGGGATAAAAAGACAGTGATAGCACAGGATTGGCCAGAGTCAAGAATAACAGCATGCCCATACTCTACGTAATTGCAGTAAGCTCATGGGATTTGCTCAGCATTAATCTTGACAGACTGTCAACCAATCACTTCATCTGCATTGGTTATAATTAGTAATAAATAACTTGCTATAATGAGAAATAGCTTGTCAACACCACTTCATTGCTCTTAAAACTGCCATGTGAAGTAAATCCTGGCAAATAATCACACAGTGCACATACAAGCACATCCTTACAGACTTTCAAAACCCAAACCCTCTCGATTATCAGAACACGATGTTGCCCCGCACATTCATTCATATTCCTACAATCACAAATGAGGGAGAAACCCAAAACCCATCAGGAGGATGTATATCACACACAGCACTGACAGGTCAGCATCTGCTCTTCTTAAAATAACTACTCCTATACTCAGCTCCAGGTGAGGTGTCTGGCTGACTGGAAATGAGAAGAATGCCAAAATGCGTGGAAGTCAAGGAGGACCACTGGGAAGTTTACTACATGCGTAAGGAGGAAGGACCACAGCTTGAGCTGGGAGGCGGAAGCAAGGAGCCAGACACCGCTTCCGTTCAAACACCCCTACATCCCTCTACAAAGGATGCAAAAGGATAGGGACAATTTTAAGTGGAAGTAATTAATCAGCTGAACCTGATGCCTTGGTTTTCCGCCCTGCTGAGATGGCAGCCAGTGCCTACACACAGCCTATGGAAGTTAAAGCAGGTCACTGACAGAGAACAGTACCTGCTCCAGCCTCTCTACCAACCTACCAAAGACTTATCTCGTGATGTCTCATGGAAACCAGCAATTAAATGTTTTACTGGAGAGAAAGTGGCAAGCAGGTAACAAACCGCCATGCTGTGATGACGGGAGACAGGAGATAAGAGCAGGCTTCACTTCCAGTATATTCACAGGCTGGCGGTGCCTCTGCTGTGGTATAGCATTACAGCCTGGCTGGAGGTGTGGTAAACAAAGACACGGCTGGAACCTGAGCTCTGTGGAAATTGGTGTCAGTTCCTTTAATTGCACAGGTTTTGCTAGGGACAAAAACTTGGGCACAGCTACTTCCTGATGCACTATGTCATTTAGGTTTAATGCATCCAGACAAATTTTAGAAAACTACTTGCAAGTACTCAAAGCACCAGGTGGTTTTTAAACACGATGACCACGCTAAGAAATTTATGCAAGACGTTAAGCATAGAGCACACTGCTCTGCCAGCAAGCTCTCCGGGCAAAGGGCTCACAGCTGTCTGCAGCAAAATCTTGAGAACAATTTGTGCAGTTTTAATTCCTTCCAGTGGAGGACGGTGGTTTACAACAGAAGGAGTTTAATGGCTGCATTTCATCTGGCAACAGGCGCATTCCCTCACGTTGGCAGCACACAGATACATGGTTCCCAGGTTTTATGGGAGATAATGACGGCAAACGCCAGCCTGGGCTCTACCTGCATTAGTTCAAAACAACATTTGCTTAAAACTGACCTGGCGTTTTAGGACAGTCACTGTTCAGGGTTGGAGAATGGCTGAGTTTATGTCAAACTCACCACGTATCACCACAACATTTCTCAAGAGGGACAATCTGAACCAGTATGTAGAACGCTGAAATATTTTAAGAACTTTTTTGAACTGTTTGTAGGTATTCTGGCTGTATCAATTTAACCGTACAATACAGTGATTTTCTGGCTGAGTCCACACCATGTTAAAGGTTTGATATCCACAGGAAAAAAAATCTCTAATGTAATATTTAATATTTGAAATAAAATGCTGAGAAGGCATGGATCTTAATTATTTAGCTTCTGACACGTACCCTCCCTTTAAAAATTCAGCGTCTGACTGCAGATCTGAAAGACTTTCCTATAAATAAGTTATCTCCTCTGAAGCCGAAACAAATTTCAAAAAGGAGTGCAACGGTTCTTAGCTGATCAGAGAAAGCACAGTACTACTAAGATGTAAAAAACATCTATTTGAATATTAAGGCACCAGACCACTCCACGTTGCTGGAATTATATAAAAAAGGCTCAGAGACAGCAGCTTTAACAAAATGACATGACTTTCCCTGCTCTAAGTACATACTTTCCAACAAGTCAGGCTCAAGGTTGAGGGAGTACTTATAGTTTCTCTTATCTGCAACAGACCTGTTTCTGCAGTATCTCCTAAATGGAAAGCATTCTAAATTAATTAAACAAACCTCAAGGGACAGTAAACTAATTATTCTGGGCATACATAAGATGCTGTTGAGTTAATCGCTATGAACACAAGTCAGTTAAGTTTGTATTGACATATTGGGCCAAATTTATTGTCAGAGAAATTAACTTCAGTGGCGTTAAGCCAGGAGTGACTTTTTCCTTATTAAGAAGAAATACATCTGTCATCTGAAGTGTGAGGATTTATTGCCTCTTGGTAAAATCATATTGCACTCTAGTTTTACAAATGACTACACTTGCACACTCATATGCTTCAAAACATTCAGAAATTTTTATTTAACTGCCTAAAATAGTTGGATGGCTACATGTGAGCCCTTTCAAGTGAGCACTGCCTTCAGCAGAGAGGATGCAAGGAGCACTGCGAAGCTATGTAAATAATTAACTCAAGCTACCTGAAGCTTCCCTGTGGTGTTCAAAGTCTGTGTACAAACAGCAGACAGAATCCACATGTCTAAATCTAATGTGACTACCACGACATGTTTTCTTAGACGACATTTAACCCAACAGAGTTATTTTTGAAAGAGCATCGCAAAGAAATTTTCATCTACCGCATGGATTCCACAACTCTTCCTATTTAAAAATTAATTATTCATCTAAGTTCTGTAACGATGGTATTAGACACAGTGGTTACAGAATGTCATATATTAATTCTTAAATTATTTTGTCAGGAAGGACAGCACTCAAAGCAGTGATTGCTAAGAACACAAATTAGCACGAAGCTGGGTCTCTGGGTGAGCATTACAAGTCCCACCAGGTGAGGAGACAATGACTGCAAACTCCTTCAGCTGTAAGCGTTCACCTGCAGTAACCGCAGCGCCCTTCGCTGTGCTCACAAGACAGCACTCCTATTAAGCAGGTCAGGACAGCATTTCCAGCATCGTGGGGAACTCTAGCAGTAGACAGCGCTCATTAGTGTCAACCTCTCTTCAAGGCCACTTTGCTACTGAATCTTTTCTTTTTTTTTTTGAGCTCTCCTAAGCCATCTGTCTAGAATTCAGGAGTATGTCACACAACTACTCAACATTGCGTACTAAAGGTAAAACTTTGTTCCTTTGTAATTTATTGTCTTTCCACCAACCTCTGGTTCACCTTATGTGAACCATCCAAACAGAAATCTATTTTCAGCATGGCCAAAAGAGACTAGAAAAGCACCTGAGGGCAAACTGAGACAGGCTTTGAATCAGGCTGCAACCATCAGAAACAGAATTTGTGAGAACTGGAGACCTGCTTGAAACCAAGGAAACTCCCTTGACACAACGTAAAGCCCTTATGCTTTTCTTTCCATTTTCAGAAGGGGTAATATCTCAGCTAGCCCACCCCTTCTTTTGGAAGTCATTCTTACCAAATCTGTACTCCTTGGTGCTACTAACAACAAGTCAACTTGTTTTTCAAGAGTCCTTCCTTCAATGAGTATATAAAGAACCCAGCAGCATGGAAAAATTAATCAGAAACGAGCCCGACTCTGGACATCAGGATACCTGAGAGTTACCAACACTGCGATCTACAAAGCAACCAAGAGATGAGGTAGGGAGATGGTCCCAGTAGCCTTTGGGATCAGAGCCTGGCACCTACACCTAAGTCTGTCCCCATACTCACTGGAGTTCACTTAACGGCAGCGCATACACAAAGCTTAAATCTCATTTACAGTTATTCTCATCACTATCTTGGCAAACACAGCCTGAGTGCGTCTTTCAATAGCTCTGTGAAAAAAGAACAAGTGAAATTACATTAGGGAAACATCCAAAATCATGAGTTCTAAATCAAAACCCCCACTGCAGAGTATTATGGTGATGACTGAGAAAATGGCCATAAAAGCTAGAAGGCTGTTTTCTTAGCAGTACCAAGAGGATCTTTTCCATTGTTCTGCCAAGATTCGCAGCAGTCGCTGTGATGTTTAGGTTTTTTCTGAGGTTCATCACTGCAGTACAACTGCTGTTCCAGCCATAGAAAAGTGTCAGCCTCCTGGAGAGCCTTAATTAAATAAAAGGTAATTTTAGAGGGTGGGGGGAGTATCATTACAAGGTGAAGCGTTGCTGTTTGGATGTCAATTTACATAAAGCTATATTGCTCTTTGATCGTGTTTATAAATCGCATTCAAATCAAAAGCAAAATTATGGCTGAATTATTCTGTTTAGCTTTTATATCACCAGAATTTAGGCCGAGGTAGCCACTAATTTATGCTCTTTTTCAGCACGCCTGCTCAAAGAAAAGGCAAATTCCCAAATTCCAAGAATAAGAGTTCTTTCTTCTCAGACTGGTATCTGATATTATCTCCTTCTCGAACACCGCTCACCATGAGCACAAAGCACGGTTGCCATTTTCTAGGGATGACGTGGAGGGAGGAACTGTAAACTACTGCTGTTCATCGGAAGTAACCAAGACCCAAGAGAATGGTAACTCTCATCTGAGAAGCAGCAGTTTCCTAATTACAGTTTATTAAGAGAAATGTTCCCTATTAAAAATTACTGTGAGCACCAGCTCTGAAACCTTTCCTCCATCTCTAATATTAAAGTGTTGTCAACGCTGTAAGTGCCAGTTGACTGTACAAAATGACAAGTATCCAGGCACATCCCTTGCAACAACTGGCATCTGCTTTGGAGTCATTTTAGTTGGTTTGAATGGCACTAATTAGAAGTAGTTACATATAAATGACATCCCAAAGATTTGACACAATAAACATTGCTATCTAGTGCCATTCATTTGCTCTTCCCATTCAAATACACACAGTATTTACGATAATTTCCATGTTCGCTGCCACCTTTATCCCACAAATAAGGTCATGAGACAGACAAACAACAAATATATGAAGCACCACATAGTAGTTGAATACATAATAAGTTATCAAATGTTCTTTAAAGCGCTAGGCTGGGGTTTTGATTGCTTCTGAAAGTTGTGAATGTACCCCTACGGATGTGGATTAGAAGGCTGTCTCTCTATTTAACCCTGCAAAGAAGCCATCACGGGTTCTTCACAATCACCTCTCAGGATCGATTTGCCAGGCAGCTTTACGAACATCAACAGAATTTCCGATCCATTCCTCTGTTCTACATGCACAAAACAGTGCTAGTGAAAAATATGAATGTTTCTGTTCTCACGTAGGTGTAGAGTACTAGGCAGGATAATTGACATCTGAGATACTAATGAGAAGCTTCTCAATTTTTCTTTTGCTGACTAGGATGTCCTCTCTTCCTGTGATTAAAACAGTCTGGGTGACTTGTACAGTACAGAAAGTTTCATATGCTCAAAAGAGCAGACAAAAGACAAACTAACCAAGAACCCACTGAAAGTTCTTCATAATCGTATCTGGGTTTGGGGGAACAACTTTCAACAGTGCATTCCTTCCTGGGCAGGTCTAAAACGTCAAAGCACCAAGCAAGAGGACATGCCTAGCAGTAAGCAAAGCAGCAGCTAACTACAGATCTAGAACCTGGCTGGAGGAGAAGTCCGAGTCTAGACATCAGGTTTATGGCACAGACGCAGTATTTTAAACAGACACGATTAAGACCATGAAAAGATTTAGCTGCCTCAAGAAACGGCAGCAGCCACCTAATGACTTTCTTTGATTTCCATGATCCGACATTTTTAGCATCCCACTGCCCTTTTTAGACTTACAGCTTTTTCTAACACACCTCATACCATCTCTCATACAACCTTAGTGACACAACATTATTTTTAAACACTTTTAAATAGTTCTGTTGATT
The DNA here is from genome assembly GCF_000710305.1 of Buceros rhinoceros silvestris. Taxonomy (NCBI): domain Eukaryota; kingdom Metazoa; phylum Chordata; class Aves; order Bucerotiformes; family Bucerotidae; genus Buceros; species Buceros rhinoceros. Next base: position 34,198 of record NW_010392365.1, on the reverse strand, counting down.
AAATAGCTCATCACTAATGTGATTTCAGGAATCCAGAGTGTCTTCTAAGGAGCAACCTTTAACACCAATTGCAAATACAGAACAGATAATTGAATCAAGCTGATTAAACTAAATCGGTGACTTCCAATGCAATGTCCAATTTCTGCCAAACTGGGTTGTGGCAACTTGTTGTGATACAGGGCACTGGACCCCCTGCCGTCGAGGTCCATTTTATACACTTTCTCTAGTACAGAGGATGCAAAAATGGCGTTTTATTGCGCAGCCCAGAAGGTTATATAGTTTCTAAAGAAGCCTCGCCCTTCGTGGGCGGTTCCTACCTTCCCGTCACAGCCCGTGATCTTCCGGCCAATTGAATCAAGCTGATTAAACTAAATCGGTGACTTCCAATGCAATGTCCAATTTCTGCCAAACTGGGTTGTGGCAACTTGTTGTGATACAGGGCACTGGACCCCCTGCCGTCGAGGTCCATTTTATACACTTTCTCTAGTACAGAGGATGCAAAAATGGCGTTTTATTGCGCAGCCCAGAAGGTTATATAGTTTCTAAAGAAGCCTCGCCCTTCGTGGGCGGTTCCTACCTTCCCGTCACAGCCCGTGATCTTCCGGCCGCCTATACTGCCACCCAGTGTGCCACAACATTGGGTTAAAGAATAAACTAGTCACTAAACTGTAAAAAATTTCATTTTTTTAAATGATGGTTTGGGGCATAACATTTTGTATATAACTTTGCAGAAGATGTAAGGAGAATAGTCCTAATGCATCACATTTGAAACAGAATAGTCACAAAAGATTACTGGGACCTCACAAAATTCTGAATTTCTTCCACCGCCTTTTAAAAATGTGGATTTGCAGCTTCGTTTGCATTGTTTCGAATCTCAAACAATAAATGCAGATTTTTTTTCCTTAAATACTCTCATTCCTAGCATTAACATATACACAAACAGCTTGACAGGAGGGCTTTGGAGTCCTTATTTGTTGTAGTCACCACATAATAGCAAAACTCCCTGTACACTAAGCAACGTCACTGTTAACAAAAGAGTACGACTGGAGTCTTGATTTTGTGTCCCTGCCTGCATCACGGAATATGCGAGGCTTTAACAAAACAATAACAGATGAGACATTTCTCAGGCTCTAATTAATTCTTTTCCAGAAAACAGCCAGTTAACATGCAGCCTTCTTGTTTCTGAGCACCCCGTTTAGCTCTATATATGGATACTCCAATTTGAGATTAAATATTTGAGCTTATGCTGAGATTTAAGCAGACTTAATGAACATGCTTTAAATTAAGAAAACGCTCAAAAACTTTGTGAAGGTCTCTCAAGGCATGCCTAATGTGAACCACATACAGGCTGCCATCTTGCACATGCCAAACTTCCAAAACACTGTAGAATGTTGGGTTGTGCCTAATCAGTTTTAGAGATCTGAGAAACATTCATAATAACCTCACAGTTCTGAAAAAAAAGTCATGGTTCTGTACCGTGAACGCCAGGCTGCCCTCGGCATAAAGACGCTTGGTAGCGTTTGAACTGACCGCAGAGCCTTGGAGCACGAAACAACCATGGAAATGGGCGCAGTGAGGGGAAGGACACACCAGAACCCTCCAGGCCCTTGGGACTTCGCTTGGAGCTCTACCAGGTCTCCCCTGCCATGGAGACATTTTTATCTCTCCAGCCCCACGATCTAAAGCTGTAAATTTAAACTGTGTTGAAGAACAGGCAATTATATTTACGTGCTTTGCTGTTCAAAAGAGATTCAGGAGCACTAATCTGTAAGAGTCTGAGTCTATTATACTATAAAGAAAACCAATTTAAACCAAATTTTGCTCTTTCTACCAGATGTTTATAGTAACCAATATTCTGCAACAAGTCCTCACTAAAAATGTGTGCTTCTGCCTTTTATTAATGTACATGCCAGAACTGTGCTCTCTGGCTATGGTTTATTTATAAGTCAACTGCTCATAAAGGATTTTTTGAATTTACTTTCATCAAGAACTGTGTAACCTTCAGAGTATAAAACAGGAAATCTCAGGAGACAAGACCATCAGTGTAAAGCTTGTCCTGTTAGGGCAATGTGAGATGACATCCAGCATTACAAATAACCACCAGAAAATATTTTCAAGACTACACAGGTACTTGGGCTCCTGACTCAACACTGTTGAACAAACTTTAGTATATTTTACCAAATCAGAAGCCAAAGCATGCTAAGAATCATGCAAAAATTCTCTGTCATTAAATTTATTATATAATCAGATGCTTATCAATGACCTAAAAATATCTACATGTATGAGTCCCTAGAAAAGACATTCGCAGTCTGTCTCTGCATGCAGCAGCTGACTTCTCTTTCCTTCCGTTAAAAGACCAGCCTTGGGAAAATGGATCAGTCTTTTCACCTCAGGGTTCCTGGTTTTGGCAAAACTGCCATTCCCTGCACTGGCTTGGCTCCTCACAACTATTAAAATCACATGTCATTAAAGCAAATGTTGGGATGATACCAAATAAGTCAGTTGTTTCCTTTTTTTAACTTGTTGCCTTAATATTTCTCTCATATAACCAACACGTTATCACTAATATACAAATAATGTCCAATATATAAATAAGAATATTCATATTACCAGCATTACATTTTAGGAAATATCGGGTCAACAAGAGTTTCTAACTTACAGTTTTGTAACACATTGATGAACACAGACATGAAGACAGCATTTTATTTAAGATACTCATATATTCACTACTTCACTTTAAACATTCTAACTCCTAGGAATGATATTTATCTTAATTTCAAAATATTTGGGGTTCATTTGAGATTGCCAAATAAACAAGTGAATCAAGAAGTGTGTTACAGTATGCATTAGGATTAAATTAAAAAACATTAAGGAAGTACAGAAAAGTGTTCAAAGACAGGGCAGAATCACAGAACAGCGAGGGCTCGAAGGGACCTCTGGAGCTCATCTAGTCCAACCCCCTGCTAAAGCAGGTTCATCTAAAGAAGGTTGGACAGGATGGCATCCAGGTGGGTTTTCAGTAACTCCAGAAAAGGAGAGACTAAAAGGGTTATCAACTTCTTTATGAAATGCATAGAAGTTCCATACAAATCTTTGGAACTATGAAAAGGATTTTTTAAATGCCTGTAGTTTATACCATAAAACCTGCTCCATAACTACTCTCTGGTGTAGATAATCAGCACTTCATTCCACAATGGAAGATTTCAGACCAGTTAAGAGTAAAAGCATTTTGTTTCACACTGATTATTCATTAACATATGTAAGATAAATACTAAAGAATATCCAAATGCAAAATTTCACACATTTCACTCTATCATGAAATTTTTTTCAAATTGTGAAGCTGCTGTTCTAAAAATCAGAATAAAAGTACCATGCGTGAAACAAAGTTGTCGGCAACAGCCCATTCTCGTAAGAACAATCTCCCTATGGTTATGTGATACGCTGCTCTGTTTTTCAGAAAAGCCTGTCCGATATAGATACCCACACCTACAAAACCCCAATGGTTTTTCAAGAATTCCCAGTCATTCTGGTAATGTATTGCCTTGCTTCGTGCTCTGAAATAACTGAATTGCAACATAAAATGCACGCGCACCATGAAGAGTTCATTCTCGAAGCAAAGCGTGCCTTCATCAGCCCCAGCAACCTTCTTAAACTGTCTACTAGCAGCACCTTCTTGGTTTTGCTTTTCAGGGTTGGTTTTTTGGAGAGTTTCGGTTTTAGTTTGTTTGAAAGCAGGATCCCTGAAACCTCTGCTGGAATACCTATGCAAATGTTTTCCCTAGAGACTCTGGAAATACCTACTAACTTCTACACAGAGCATCTCTTTCCTAAAGATGCTCAAAAAAACCAAAACAGAAGCCAGCTCAGTTTGCAGAGCCTATCTTCCTTACCTGGTGGCCAGCAGAACCGTGCTACCAAGCCTCCTGTATAGGTTCATCTGTGACCTGTGGTAGAAAGCCTTGGTACTTCTGCGTTCTGCACACAGAACAGGGCAAGAGGCACTGACCTTGCTGCGGCACAGAATACATTCTAAATATAGCATGATCTCTAAGTATTCCAATGTTCTTTCACCAGTTAACCATTAACTCAGGACAAGTTCTGTCCTGAGGCACAGGTCTTTCCCTTGCTGTCCTCTTATTCCAGGTTAGAAGAAAATCGTCAAGATGATGTTCAGCTTACTTCTCTGAGGGAAGGCACAATGTGCTCAGGACAAGTGACACAGTCAACGGTTTTAATTTTGCAAGTCAGATCTTTTTTCTGTCTATCTGGGCTTTTGCTTTGGGTTTGGAAGTCTACTCACTATATACGGTGTTGGGGTACCACTGTTTGGGATGTTGCCTCTGTGGGGCTAAATGGTGGCACAAAAGGCCTCTAAAATAGATTGTGTACTCTGCCCTAAAAATCCTAATGAGTAGCAGAGAGGAGGGGGAGGGAGGAGGTGAGGAATCCTCAGCAGAGCCAGTCAAGGAATGTCCAGAAGAGCTTTACTATTTGTTGACTCAAATGTCTTGACGCAGTATTTAGAGTACCATAGTGTTACCCTACAGTAACAGCTGTTGCTAAAAGGAGATAAATATAAACATCACTCCCGCCCTCCTTTATTGGATTTATAAGAATCTCTGTCTCTGCTTTAAGCAATTTCTAATTTTTCCTCCTCTGTTGCAAGGCTTAGGGACAGTGAAATAAATCCTCTTCAGTTCCCCTAGAGCTGCTGCAGAAAACGCCTTGAATGCCATGAACAGTCAGCCGCAGTGGTCACGTTTTAAAATCCTGGCCAGCTTTGTAGAAAGCTGTTCTTCCCTGTGCAACTGTCAAGAGAACGCTGTGAGAAAAAAATATCTCCTTCACCATTTTGCAGCGTTTAATTCCCCTAGGCAAAGAGCTCTTCACTGAGGCACAATTGTACCACGTTCTTCCCTTCATGAATACCTACAAAACAGTGCTGTGACGGAGCGCTTCCCTGTTAGACACAGCCCTCTTCCTCACCCTGCGCAAGAGCCTTCCCACAGCTGTCTGCGGACCCTTGGGCAGGACTTCTCTACACTCACCTGGCCTTCAGTGTCCTCTTGGGGACTCTGTGTCTGTCTTGTTCATTTAGCATCCAAAACTAAACTCTTTTGTGACACTTCAGCATCAATAAAAAACTATTTTGGATGCCGACTGTAGTAGCAACAGAGACTTTCCTGCTTCCTTCACGGAGATACTTGGTTAGTGCCTTTCTTCCACTTGTCAAATGCTTTAGTGTGCATCAATATTTACTGCAGTCACAGGAGTGCTCCGGCACTGTACACCTGAGCTGCTTCTCTTTAACTAGTTCAGGTATTTATAGCAGCACAGCACAGCAATAGACTCAAAGGTTAACCATCCAAGTACTTTGGTTTCTTTGATGAGTTTCGTAGCCTGCGATGGAGTCATAGGTCTTGTGCTAGATTAAGTACAAATGCCTCACGCTGCCCTAAATATCCTACGCTATGAAGAGCAGGATCTCAGCTGTGTGGATCTCAGCCCTAAACTCTCACTACTTGTTCTGAAGATTGTCCTTCAATGTAAACACTTGAACAAAAGTGCTAAAAGTAAACAAAAATTACACTGTCCTAGAATATTAAAATCTTCAAAAAGAATTCCCGTCCATACACACTGGGCTATATATTCAGTGCCGATGTCTCAAAATTTCCATTTCCGATGATTCAGGATTACAGCCACATTTTGCTATCAGCCCTGAAACACTTAGAAGTAGCAGATCAAAAGAATTTATGAAGGGCTATAAATCAAAAGGTACAACAAGGATAATAAAGAGACCATTGTTATCACTGAGTGTAATAAGAATCCTAATAAACAAAGATCAATTGTTTTTCCACATAAAAAGCTTTTGGTAGGAATTTTGCACACACTTTGAAGCCAAGGGTAGAGGGATTTTTTTACTACAATAATAGTAAGTTGCTCTTGGAAAAGAATTTTAAAAATAATCTTTTTTATTATGGAGAATAGCAAAACAGGGATCCATACAGTGCACTAGAATCTTTAACTATATTCACCTTAGTACCACATCACTGGCATATCGCTTCACCTCTTACCTATAAATAACTAGGATCTGGGGAACAGATCACAAAACAAAGCTGAATATTCTCATAGGATTCATTAGAATTAAGAATTCTGTCTTACGTGTGCAGAAGTTAAACTTCTAGAGCATAATTTATGGCAGGAAGAGGAATGGTACTTCCACCTGACTCTGGCAGCAACATCCTGTGTTAAGTTGCTGGTAACTATGGTGATGTTGATGAAGATGGGATGTAAGATTTTCCCTTTCCTGCAAGTACCATGGATTGTATTAATAACACAGAAGGGTTAATAATAATATTTAAGAGTTATATTCACTCATCATTTCCAATACTGCTAAGAGGGTTTGTTAAAAATACTCCCATATTTTGTAGTAAAATATTCTGTAAAATACTATTTTGTAGTAAAATGATTCTTCTCTTATTACCAAAGACCTTAGATGTTTGTGTGAAAGAAAACAACATATATTTTTCATATAGCTAACAGATAGATGGCTTTATTAGTTTAATGGAGAATATGACATTTCTACTGTCCCTTCAATACAACCAACATCTGGGTTTAAGCCATGAACATAATGTGTATGTTTGAATACTTCAAATGCAGATCTCCTCAAAGCAAATATTATTGGAGAAATATAACTAGTCACTTCTGACTAACAAAAGAGCAAAATGCTCAATCAAAATAGCTATGTCCAACCTTGAGTGGCACTAAAAATATTTTACTGTTCAACACCAAACTATCTGATTTAAGAGCAATCCCTGTTGTAATCACATGCCCTACACATATAATCTCTCTCCAGTTTTAAGAAGCAATAAGCTGCAGTAGGTGGGTATTCTGAAAAGACCACAAAATCAATTTTTGTCTTCTTCCAGAAGAGTACTGCTGCTTCCTCAGGTGTATTCAAGTTGAAATTGCCATAGAGATACTCTGACATCCAGCAATAATATTGATGGTATGCATGTCAAGGCCACCTCATGCCAACTCAGACTTCTGAATTATTAAAGGCACAATTTTCTTCAGGAATCTCTTCCATCACAAAACTCTGGGAACAGTCACCTCAGCCCTCTCAGGTGCACTTATCTGTAATTCACCAGCCAGAATTTCAGCTGGCTGACATTTACAGTGAAAACCACAGCAACTTGCCACTGTCTTGGTATATGCAAGACAATGGAGAGAGCGGAGGGCACAATATCTTGTGCAATTTAGGCCAGAGGCAGCTGACAGCTAGAAATGCAGTTCATTAAAATATACAGCTCCTGAAACTCAGCAGAGTTCCCTTTGTAAATCCAGACTTCAGAATGCGCAGCAACTAATCAGTTATTTGGAATTAAGAAGGAAGTAAAGCTGCTTTTAGTTTTGAAGCAACAGATGAAAAACATTATTGCTAATATGGTCAGAACAAAACACTCAAAATATAAGAGTCTTCTTCCAGGAAAGTCTCTTGAGAGTAATTCCTAATCACCACATTGCTGAGTTTGTCCATCGGAACAATTAGCATCTTTGAAAGCTGGAAAACTTTAAAGTTTTCCACCACTTTTCTTATTCGTTACAAAACCACAAAGTAAAAATGACAACATCTTGGAAACGAATGCCATAGGTCACGCAGAAATAGCATTTGACCATTTTTCCTTTGAAGTCTTTTCAGATACAGTGCGTTAGACTAGTACTGCAGGCAGCTGGTGTGACTTGAGCATTTCTGAACGTCTATACTTGAAGAGGAATTTGGCAGAGCTTAGCAATAAACTGCCCCATCCGTCCCTATTGATCCCGCATGATGAAAATTTGATCTCTAAATGGCAGACAGTTCCCTTTTCTGCTGACAAGAAGAAATATCCATACCTAGATCTATCCTTGTGAGGCCAAACACTACCCCATGTTGTATTCATAACAGTCTGAGAACCTGGATTATTTCAAAGATACATATTGCTCTGAAATTTAAAGCAGATTACTTGCACACTCATTTGAAAATGAGCGTAACTTCCATTTCACAGATCTATAAAAGCACACGTGGAAATAAAGCCGCCTCAGACAGCTGTCAATAGGTTATTCGGTAATTCAGGACAGCTCCCGTTCACCAAGTACTCAAAACACTACTTTTACTTACCTTTCTCCAAACATTATATTTCAGAATTAATGCCATTATGCTCTACAACTAGCCAGAGCTTTGAAATTTAGATATGGAAAACCATGGCTGAAAAGTTTTGAATGTCCACTCACATGTGATTTCATGGGTCAATTTGGAACTTCTTACTATGGAAACTGAGGTTTTCATCTAGTGGCTGATGCGGGTTTACATATATCAAATCCCCACACTCAGTCATAACACAACACTAACATTTTTTATGACCTGAACTAGAATCACCTCTGGTGCAAGCACATATTAGCAGCACACTCAGAGCCAGAGCAGGGGTGTGCTTCAATGCACACTGCCCTTTTCATCTCAGCCTTCTCTTCCACGGCTTGGCTCTTGAGATTGGTGATAACTTCACTGACTCAATTCACCACAGCTCCATTTTTTTGTTGAAACACTTTACAGTTAACTAAACCTTATCTTTGCCTGCAAGTCACCTCACAATTCTTGCTAGGAGGTTTCCAGATGTTAGTTTAACTCTCCTACAGTTTACAGCTGTTTCAGGTTTTGTTTTGTTGTCTCTCTTTTTCTGATTCCCTTCAGCCTTTTTTGAATTGCAGGAAGATCTCCAATATTTCCATGATAGAAAAGCTCATTTGGAACCTTGTTCAAGGAACCTGCATTGTGTCAGAGTGAAAAATAAAACAGCCACAATAAAATATTTTGCTTTCTGTGTAAAGAAGCCAGAGCTTACGAAGAACAAGTGCTTAAATTAGGAGCAAATACTACCTTATAAAATCAGCCCAGTGTTTCCACTATTTGAAATGTACGTAGCTGTCTCCATTTACACAGACTTCTGCAGCCTTCAAAAACAAACTCATTACTAGTACTAAACACAATAAGACTTCAAATTAAATCTGCCCTATCTTTCCTTGCATACGTGTATTTCTGCAAACTCCTTCAAACACAGTATTCCCCAAATGTGGCTAATTTTGTTAACGCAGACTTCTAAATATCCCATGTCCTTTAGCAGACCTGTGATTCTGTATCGGAGAAAACAGTTTGAGAATCTAGTCTTTCCTCCACAGGTTGTCTTCCTTCTCCTTGTGCAAGCTTTGAAATAAAATAACTTCTGGGTTTTTAGCTAGTTGGGAATGGTAACATGGTCTGGTTTCTATTGGTTAACCTGTTTTGCTTTGTTTTATTTTTAACAGATGCTTTAATAAAATTTCTTTTCAATTTTGGTTCCCAGAAGCTCCTACGATTCTTAAGCAGTTCAATGATTTTATTTTCCAAGAGTATTATTGCTGCCTATGAAAATTCTGGGGTTCTTGCCAAAAGATGGAGGGAAAG
>NW_010392365.1:23394-24643 GCF_000710305.1 Buceros rhinoceros silvestris | reverse complement strand
AGAGGAGTAGCTGTGGTCACATTCACTTCAGAATGTTACTTTTCAGAACCACATATTGTAACATCATATACACAAAATTATTAGTGTTATCAGTGTTTACAGAAGATGAAATTTTCACTCAATCTAAACATGGACCTCTAAAGAGACACACCTAAAGTGAAGAAAAAAAATACATCTTTATCCTGAGACATCAGAAGTCAAACTGCAAGCAAGAAAATTTTGAAGTATGGTTGAGACGATATTAAATTGCACTGAGTAGAGCACACAAAACTAAGTTGATGTGACACTGAGGAAGATCCATTTTACCTATGTCAGATGCTTTTTTGATACAGTTAACCCATAGCTAAAAATTTTCCTCTCAGACTGCTAGCCAAGCACTCTCACTGCCTTATTGAGGCAACTTGGCCATTTAGGAATCTTTTATTAGAATAACCGAAATAAAGTTGTCAGCTCTTCAGGTGATGGCAAGGTGGCCTTTATCAGCTGCGGGTTCAGGTTTATAGAAAAGTCAATTTTTTTAAATGTTTCTATAGACTGAAACTTCTGTATTCTCCCTCTTCCCAGAAGGATTAGAGTGAAACCAAGTGCGCTTTCCAGAAGGATAAGTAGCAGCAGCAGACTCAAGCACAGTAAATTGCAACAGATTCACAGCCTAAAGTAGATCCAAGTGAACAAACTCTCACATAATAACTTCAAGCAATATCATGTATTTTGATGATCACAGTTGTACGTGAAGATCTAAGCTTATTTCATCCTCTTATTTGACAGATAAACCCTTCTGGAAAAGCAAACTCTCTCTCTCTCTCCACCCTAGTGAGCCATTGGCACCTTGGACCTAGCCCTGTTGTACAGAAGAGTTAATCTGAGTTAATATTGGGCAATAGCATTGCCTGTTAGGAAGAGCATTAATTACTGCATCATGCTTTGTTCCAGGAAGCCTACAGACTATCAATGACCCTGCTATCATAATGTTGATAGCAGTCACAAACCCACAGTTAGCTCCGTATGCTTAATAGACTGTATCTGGGAATGCAGTTTTGTCAAACATAGAGCCAAAAAAAACAACAACAAAATCAAACCAAACCCAAACAAGTTTTCCTGTATTACTTACACCTACTGCAGAGAAGCTCATGCTAATGGTGGACTCTTTGGAGGAAGAGGACTCCTTTTACCCATTGTAAAACAACAGCCAAATGGAAACAAAAACTGGTGCCATTGCATTTTCTGTGAAACATCTCCCAGATCAGCA
>NW_010392365.1:11533-23320 GCF_000710305.1 Buceros rhinoceros silvestris | reverse complement strand
AGCAGGAACTATATAATAAGACTGTGGCCTTTGATAAATTGAATGAATGTATTAATTAATCTTGCCTGCCAGCTCACCTTACTTACACAAACTGACTCAATATTAAGTAGAACGTCAGGTGTTCACCTCTGAAAAGACACGGCCATGCTTATTAATTAGCTTTCCTTGCCAACTCCCTTTAATGAGTTGTTGGATTATTGAATAAGCCAGTGTTTGGCTTTTCAGTAATGTTACTTTGCACTGAGCTTAACACTTCATGGCTAGACTATTATCTAGTCTGCAGTCGTGCCGGCACATGCTCCAAATGCTCATGCGGTTCGTACTGCACAGAAATGTGTTCACACCCTTAGATTACCAACATACTGGAGGGTGCTACTGTACTTTCAGTTGCCAACATTTTCTTCCCTATGTTCCTGGTCTTCAGAACACTTCCAATATACTACTGACTGTGGTATTTTTAAGCACGTATGACTGCTTTAAAGCTATTGCTTTTTCCTTTGATTTTATGCTTATAAATTTTTGAGGATTACCTACAATTAGTGTTTTATGATGTGGGACACTGAATGGGTAAGTAAGAGCATTTATGTTCAGGCAGAAACAAAATTCTCACTTCACTATGATTTATAAAGATCTCTTACAAGTATATGTCTCTTGACTAGTACAAACACTATCTGGTTTATTTTGCTTTACACATTGAACTCAGTGCAATTAATTACGGTTCTAGAAATTGCTATTCCAGAGTTCCTCCTCGTGCTCAAAACCGAAATTATCTTGAACCCTTTTCAATAAGTATAATCAGGTCTTAAGTAGGAAACAGCTGACTCTAAACAAAGGTATTCTAAATAGAAGAGTACCTGCTCCTATCATTATACCTAATCATCTTCAACCTTTTCCTATAAAAAACAATGACCATGATGTTGAAGTCTTTCGACAACTAATACTTAATAATTACATAGTGGTTTCTTAGAGTAGATAGATTCTCGGAGTAGATTAAGGAGTCAAAGGCACCAAACCCATTAATTCAAACAGTATTATAAAACTTTATCAGTTAAAAAGACTTTTTCATAAACACTGAAGGCTAAATTAATGGCATCTTTGCTACAAAATCTTTTAAAATCTTGTGATATGCCCAAAACTCAAAATTGAAATCATCTTGCCTAAGGAGAAAATAGACATTTCAGATTTGAATAAACTAAGAGTCAAGTCAGGAGACAGAACTTAACAAAAAACAATTCTTGTACATCTGAAAACACGAACATGAGTACCAATCTTTCCCATCATCTAGAACGCTGAACTTAAGCCTGTAAGTTTCACATTGGGTTATCTCACACAGTGAAAAGTGGCAGCATTTTTCAAAATCCATTTTTTTTTCCAAATATTTTTCCTGAAAGCCCTTCCAGCAAAGAACAATGTTAATTTGTTCTTTCACAGATTCAGAAATATGAATTCTACCAGAAAACGGATATAATTTTAAATGGTATGAAAACCATTGTATAATTTGGGTTTGGTTTTTTTAAGAGCCACAAGCCAAGTTTGAAGATAAATGCTGGAATTAAAATAATTACATTTACAGAAGACTAACTAGTCACTCATTTGACACACCTAGCTCAATTGCATCAACTTATTTAGTATCTCAGATATGCAAGTTATGCTGAAGTATTTGCCTTTAACGGTTAACATTAAACCTGCTGCCAAGATTTAATACTCAATGCAGTCATCAACCAGTTGTACAAGTAATATTAAATTGATCACCACCATTCTGTAGAGCAACCTAAGCAGATAAAGAAGCTACAGTTTTGCCAAAAGACTCAAGTTCAAACAGAACAAATAAGACCAAGCAGATAAAGAAGGTATAGTTCTGCTAAAAGGCCCAAGTTCAAACAGGACAAATGCCCAACATGTGACCCGCTCAATTCCAGAAAGTACACTGTCTTCTCAAAAGACTTTGGGTTGAAGAGGTATCTCTGCTAACAAAAGAGGAATTGCCTGAGGCCACGAGGATGATTCCACAACCCATTCAAAAGTAGAGATCTTTGAGAAAGAATCATAAGAAACAGTAGAATAGGAAAAAACCTCACAAGATACAGTGCAAAAAACAAATGAGCAATACAGGAAAAAACTGATATATAGACAAAGGGTGATGGAGGAAAGCAAAGAAATTTGAACGAAGAATAGTTTGGTACAAAATCAGGACAGAATACAACTTTGGCGTTAAATGTTTCAGACTATCTATAAGCATGAATTCACATATGGAAAAGTCCACAGTAGGGACGTTGTACTGAATTTTAACTATGGAAAATACAGATATTCCTAGCAGGGCATGTATTTGCACAGCCATATATATCTTACATACTAAAGAATGCAGAAATGGTTTATAGCTCCTTCCAGTTCTCCATATCTCACTAGAGATTTCCCAGAAAAATGCTGCTACTTCTACGTAGCGCACGAATGGATACGCTACTGCCTGGCAGCCCAAACACACTGCGGGGGAGGCAAAAGAAAATCCATTTCCAATCAGTTTTGGTTTTTCTACCTGGAGGTTAATCCTTTGTTTTGTCTTGAAACAATCACATTTGGATAACTAGATTACTTGAATCTATCAGGGCAACATTTCTATCATCACTGACCACTCACACCAACAGATGCAATTATTCAATACCACAAGAAAATGGGGATAATTTGTAATATGAATAAATGCCTTCTAGAGATTACAGAAATATGAGCAAATTTATTATGCTTCCTACTTAGAATCTGCTAAAATGCCATTTTCTCGTGGCAGGTGTGTCAAACTGAATGTGCATCGCCTTTTCCTAAAAGTTAGAGGTCAGAAGAGAGAACCTGCGACTAGCTTCCTCCGGCTCTGCTCCCTGTGCCCTCTCCTGTCCCCACAAGGCTTGTAGGCCCCTTCTCAGGAAGATCTCACCCTCTTTCTGGAGTAAAACTAAGTTACTGTTCAGAAAGCTCCTGTACATACAAGAATTAATTTTGGAGGTTTTGTTTTGTTTTCTGTTTTCTACTACAGCAGAAGTGAAAGAGATCATTTAAAAATATGTACCTAACAAATGGGGGAAAAACCCCCACCCAGCTAATGAATAAATAATGTTATACTGCCACATGTGGAATCTCCCTTTGGGTGAGGGATTTTTCTGGAATGAGAAACAGCTATTTCAGCCAATGGAGCTTAAAGCTCTTCCCCCAGCAGACAAGACGTACCAGCCAGCGGTCACTTCACCTGTGTAAGTAGACACATGCCAGGGATTTTGCTCACATTGCTACATAATTTGATTCCAGTCAGCCATCACCAGTCGCTTGTTAATCCAACAAGGCTACCACAACTTCCACTGACAGTCCCAGGCAGAGAATACGTGCTATCAACTTTTAATAACAGAATGAACTTTTTCAAAAGGTCTCAAAATGAAATCAGGCTCCAGTCTATTCCCCTCCTTCCGCCTCCCAAATTCAAATGAAGCTGGCAAAATTTTCTTGTAAGAGATATCACGGCAGCCTCCTGGAAATGAATCCTTTAGGACATCTAGGAAGACTGAATTCCCCAAATAAAATTCAGGGCTTTTAAAGAACATTGCAAGTGAAACAGCTTGAAATAAGAGAGAAGGAAGGTCTTACCAAACCATGACTGAACAGTGACCCAATCAAACAAGAATTCTAGGGGATTCCAAACTGGGTTCCACACTCAGATCATTAATTTTAAATACCTAATTTAAAAAGCAGTTTGCTGGCACTACATAGAAAAGATGACAGGCTTGCAGAACCGCTTGGTTGATTCTCCAGGGAAGGATGCCAGCAGTCACCCTCACACAGTGGCTAAAAGTGACTCGTAAGAGCACGGCTGGCATGATCCCTGAAGGGACACTTCACATCCACGGAGAAAGGTGAGGTGTCCCTTGTAGCAGCTGCTGAGCACAGGAAGAACAGGAGAGACACAAGGATTTTTACATCCAGGGATCAGTATTGATTCCACTGTGTACTGCGAACCAATATATTTTTCTCCACGATTTTGAGCTGCTAGCTGCAGCAACATTAACGTCAGCATCAATACCTTTGGAAAAGTGGGGCAGCAGGAAGCTCTGCCAGCATCTCATGGCAAAACATGCCACACTGGTATCCTTGTTAAACAGGATTAACATCAGGAATTAAAAATAACATCTAGGTTTGAAGGGCGGGGGGGAACAAACAAGAACGCACCACAACACTGATTTCACCTTAAGAGTCTCTCTATGTTGGTAATGCTGAAACAGTTATAATTTTAAGAGGTATTTTTAAATAACTTCAAACTCTCCAGATCTTTTACCATGAAAACTCTTCAAGGATGAAAGCAAAAGATCTCAATTTCTTCCAAGATATTTATTTAGCATTCCACGCAAGCATTAATACAGGCTTATTCTCAGCCTGTATACAGTATTTTGGAGCAATTGTGCACACACATGCTAAAAAGCGGCCTCTACTAAGAGGTCAGTTTAAAACAGCCACCGGAACAGTTTGAGCTTAATGACTTCTGCCACCTGATACTTCATATTTAAGCAAAGTCCTTCAGCTACGGTATAGCATTAAACAAAACCAAACTACCTGGAACAACTCTGTGAAGAAAACAGAACTGATCTTTGTGCAGTTAATAATACACTGACTCAACTCAAACTGTTTTCCTTTCTCAGGTAATACAAGGTACTCTTCGTATCCACCTCAGGACCTCAGTGCATGACAGGTTTGGATGGCAGTTTGCTTCTGCAGTTTGAGGTTACGGTTTGTGCTTTGTGGGCTGAAGCAGATTAGCTCTCAGGTTTATAAGCAGACAAAGCAGCAGAAGGTGTAACACAAACACAGAGACTTCCTCGGGGACAAATCCAATGACATATTTATACCTTTTTCCTTAGCTATCTTCTAAATTTAAAAAATTTGTAGAGTTCTTCAGCACCCATAGGTTTAAAGCATCAGAGATGGACAAAGCCAGCACCAGAAATAAGCAAATTTCACTTCCTAGGGCTGGGTACAGCACTCCAGTAACAGCCTCACATAACACCGTATTGCTCCTGTTTGGTGCGCCCACGATACTGGTAACCACCAACTATTTACTCCTATGGTTTCCTTCAGTGTATCATTTAAGTTTGAAAAGCAATTGTTCTGAACGCTTAACTAAGTGCCCTGTTCTGCAGTTCATTTCACATCGACTCGACGTACATTAACAAACCAAGAGACAGGGTCAGCTCTGTCAGGCTGGCCCTGCACCTGCTGAATGCCACTGCCCAAACTCACTGACTTGAGAAAACAATAGAACAAAGGAAAAGCCCAAGGACTTCATCATCATCTCATGAGACCTGCATAAAGTCAGCAGGCGAGCACATGGTAACACTTCAATAGTTTCCCAAATTTGCACCATACTTTTGTAAGAAACAGGGGCGGCTTTCAGGTTTTTTTCAGGGTTTTCTTTAAGCAAAACCTAGACCATTTGCGTAGTGAAAATAATGGATTCTGGCTGGCGTCTTCACTGCTGTTTTACCCCTCTAATCAATTAGCACTCACTAACAGGACTGATTTTCACCAAGACAGCCATCTCTATGTACGCCAAGGCCAAAAGTCAACTGTGAAACTATAGTTCAAGAAAAGGCATATATTCCAGTCGCAGTACCGCAAGACTCCAAACGGCAAACCGGATGACACCTGCTATCCAGGCAAAACCACGCAACAGCCATGACCCTACTGGCAAAGTACCAGGATGATGTAATGCAACAATTCCCTTCCACTAAAGGTTTTTTTAATGAATGCAATAACGTTTCACAACTGAAGTGAGCACAAGGAAACTCGTGGTGCTCCAATTTGCTGCCCAAAATTCCAAACTAAGGTAATGACTTGAAAATTGGAAAAAAAAAAACAAGTAAATTTGTTGTGTTGTTTAAGCAAAGAATTAACTGAGGTGCCTAGAAAAATGCTTATGCTAAGTGCTAAGATTATAACTTAATACTTGTGAGAGCATTACCATCCATTTGTATTCCTGCATTAATGCTGACACAGAATCACAGAATCATTTTGGCTGAAAAAGACCTCATGATGCTGAACAAATAGTATTCAGCCTATCGCATCTGAGGAGCTATGCCCTCACTTATGAAGTCAAAGTGAAATCCTCCTGCAGTTAATAGGATCCTTACTGACTGCATTAAGAAAATTCTCCTCTCCGACTCTTTTGTAACTGCTTCAAGGGCAAGGTCTTCTTTTCAAGCACATCAGGAAAGAGGGCTACTCCCTATTTTCCCTCCACTCCAATGCTAATCAGAAAAAAGAAGCACAACCCCATTTGAACTACTCCATAAATTTGGTTGGCTTTCCTTCCTACCACTCCTTTTTTTCAGTCTTTTTGTGCCTTAGAGGACTATAGCTAAACTGCCCTCAAACTGAAAGAGACAGGTTTTCTGTGGGAAGCAGCGGGGAGGAGAGATTGACATAAAATGCAAAAGGAATAATCAAAGGAGTAGCACAGCCCGTGGAAGCTCAGGTTTTCGAGTCTTTTAACAGAACTGACTCAGCTCACAAACCACACAGGAAAAGAGTATCTGCAGTCCCCAAAGAATGTCATTTGAAAGCAAAGAGGAAACAAGGGCTAGTAAATGCTATTGTTACAGAAATAGCAGCTACATACACCCAGCTATTTCTATTATACAACAGAAAGACTCTGCATTTAATATAATCCATGGTTACATTGCCAAGTTCTGGACTGGCAATAAGGATGGGACATTAAAATGCATTGTTTCCTAATGAGCACTCAGAAAGGATTTCTTTTTTCTTTAAAAGTTAAAAAGTAGGTTCCTATACCACGCTGCAAATTGTGCCAGAACATGCCATCTATGTTTTCTAGAACACTTAGATGGATGTGGAAAAAAATTACTGGAGATAGGGTAGAAATAATTTCTAGAAATACTTAGAAGGCAAGTCTGAAACTAAGAATGCATCACACGAAAGGAAATCAGTGTTGAGGAAATGCAGTTATGTTTGTCTTGGAAGCACGTTGAGTTGACTGCCAAAAATTCATCTTTGGCTTTATTTTCCACTCACCTCACCTTCATAAATAACAGGCATGTCAAACACCGTCAACCTTTAGCTTCTTGGAAAACAGATGGAAACAGTAAATTTGATCAGTCTAGATTTGAAGGGTAAGTAGCAATTGCAAAAGGGGAAAGGAGACAGGAAATCGTTACTGCATCTGACACCGTTCTTATCCCAAGTCTGTTCATGTTAGTTATTGTCAAAATAAAAATGACCAATCATTCAGTCACGCTAATTCCACTTGCAGTGCTACTAAACTTAGACTGGCACATTGAAAGCCACTGCCCCGTTTTAACAGAAACCTTTCTCTCTTTCAACAAGCAACATAGTCCTCTTTCATGAAAAATATAAATGCAATGCTGAATAAAAAGAATTTCAAAATTTCAATTATTGTGATGAACAGCATTGTCATCATCTGTCTAATCCACAGATGATCCTTACAAAGACTTTAGTAGCAAAGTTTTCCAATTCCCATGGCTCAGCTGGAAGCAACACCGCTGCCAGCAGTGATGCTTGGCAAAAAGTTTGGGAACGCCGAATTATGGGGCCAATCACAAAGGGATAAAACCACCACATGCCAACTGTTTGCTTTCACAGACACTGACAAAATAAAGGCAAAAACCCCCTTCACTCTCTCTGATATACTCCAAAGACAAAGCTTAATTTCATCAAGGGCAAACTGGCTGCATCGATTGGATTATTCATTTGGTATAATGGACTTTGCTTTCTTCCTGCAGCTTTCTCAAAACAAGCACAAAATGAAGATAAATCAGCTCTCACTCAGGGCTGACACACTATATATATTTATGGATTCCTAAGCCCTGCAATACAATAGAAGCAAGGCACTCATTACGTGCCTTGCTTCTTTTCTTTTTTCCTCTCTGCAGTGCTGTTACTCTCACATGGGCTCCCCAGAAAACAGACGTGCTTTGCAAAGAGGCTGCAGTATCCCTCAGCAGCAGCTCCACGCTTCTCTCCTCCCTTCGGGTCTTTCTCTACCATCACTGACAAAATGCACAGCTTTTCTTCTCCCAGCACAGAAGCCACTTTGATAAGGTGCCTGAAAGCACACACACAGAACACCTTTTTGATCCTCCAAGTAGAGGTCCAATTGCCTTTTTCTGAGGAGGTACCACTAACGTAATCCTACTTCGCAACTTTGAAGACTGGCGTTAACTGCCAGAGTCCAGGAAATCAAAAAAAATTACTTCCTCCATCATTACGTACACTGTCGCTATCACATTAAAGATCTGGCCTCGTGTTTTTTCACACGATACATGAGTTAGTTATGCCACCAAACTCAAACCACTACTTCTAAGAATGGGATTACACATGTACCAACTGCACCATGTAATGGCAACACCTTCTTTCCATTACTTGTTATTTGCAAAAAGGGAATGACATACTTTATTGTATTGCTGCATTAAGATCAAGGAGAAACCTCTGGCACAACACATTATGGAAAATTTTAACCTACAATTAACCTCTTCAGAAAGAGGGAAAAAATTATTTAGAAGTTGCTGGACCAGAATCACTTTTGACTTACACATTGTAGCTGTAACTGAGCTAATTACAACGAACAAATATCAGACCTGTGCAAAGCAGGAGCTAAATCTCACACTCATTTATTCTTCTGTCCATCTAAACCTGAGGTGCAGCAGCAGAACGTATGTCTGTAGTCAGTAAGCACTACCTGCATGTATTTAATGTACTGCCTTAAAGGCAGGGGGAATTCAGCTGGTAGGAAAACAGCCTCCTTTATAGAAGTGTTGCACATGCTAGAGTAAGATAATCACTGAAAGCAAGATGACCTCCTGGGTGAGGATCACATGAAGAAATCAGCACTGGCCCCAGAAAATCTCTGATGCTACCTCATACAAGAGGCAGGAGAGACTCACCTGCTTCCCTCCTCTCCCACCCTTACTTAAAGGGATGCTGGTTACACAGAGCAGCTTTGGGGGATTCCCAAAAAGGCAGATGATCCAGCTTATACTGAGTTTAAAAGCTTTGTGGGGAAAATGCATCATGCAGTATTTCTCTAGTTTTATACAAGTAAACGAACGAAGCCAAAGTAAATCAGCAAGTGGCACGACATGCCAAAACCCAGAAACAAAACGAGCAATGAAATTGTACTTATCACTCAGAAAAATCTCACCCATTCATTTGAGACGCTTATGTTTGGGTAACCTTTGGAAGAATGTTTGCTGTTCCATTACACAAACAATGGAAATATTAGATAAGGAAAGTGACTGCGTTGCCAGGAATGCTCCATACACTCCTCTCAAATTGTTAAACATGTACATATTCTCTTATGGATACATAACAATACGAACAGCAGGAAAGTCCACTGTACAGAACCATTTCCCCTAACTCCGGAGCCCGCCGGGGTCCCAGCAGAGTGGTGCAGAAATACCCGCACCAGTATGTCTGCAGGGCACCGGGCTGATACGCCCATCAAAATACAGAAATACAAGAGCCAATTTCAACCTCGCCAAGGCCAAGCATTACAACTTTCACAGGCATGTTACACTGGCCTGAGATGGCACCACAGGCCAAGGCAAACCGCCTCGCCTCACGCGAGGTCCCAACAGCCAGCCATCCTGCCTAGGTTCTTTCCAGCTGTTCCCAATCTCGAAAAGACCTGCTATGACACTGGTGTTTAACGTGAGTTTGGGTCAGACGCGGCATTTCCCCACAGAACAGAGCTGCTAAGAGCCAGATAAATTACAATGGCTCCCACGCTTTTCTCTCCAGTAAGGGCGCAGGGCCAGGAGGGCAGGGGAGGCAGGCACCGATCAGGCTTTCTCAGGCATGCCCTGAGGTCAAGCCAGGACCAACCCCGCTGGGGCACCCACAGGGGTCAATCAACTCTAACAGTGACTTCAAAATGAAGGAGCCTCCAGAACCCACCTTCGTCCTCAGCGAACCAGCCTCCCACTGACACCGTCAGTAACTTGGCCAAGCGCGGCTCCCTGGGAGCAGGCGGAGAAATTCGGGGGGGATTGTGGGGATCTGAGCAGGCCACAGGCAGTGAGTGCTTGTTGACGTGGCTACAGAGAAATGCCAAGTTATCACAAGTTCTTACCAGCTCAACCACGCTGCATGCTGCACACACAACGAGGTGAAATACGAGTTTCAAGTTTGTTGGTGGTTTTTTCCCATGCCAGGTGGAAAAAGGGTTGTAAAATGCAACTCTTGGAGTCCTTGGCTGTGACAATACCGAAGGCTTTTTTTCACAGGGAAGGCTGCTTTCATTGTTTAAACCAACCCTTCCATGTGGAGAGAACATGCACAAATAAGGACTAGACGCGTACTTGGAGTTTGGCTTCAGGCCTGGGTGCGTTGGCAAATTGGCCAGAACTACAAGTTCTATTTTGACACCACAAATAAGGAGGGGGAATTAGACAGCATGGCAATCTGGAGAGGAGAGGAGCGGGTCTTCTCTTCTAATGGTTTTGAGATGCTGCTTTGAAGATTTCTGATTATTAAATATAAACTTGAAGATTACTTCAGGTACTTCAGCAGAGCCTCACAACCAAATTCTTAAAACCTACTTTGGAAGAGCTGGCAACATAGCTTTGAAAAAATGATTTCATGAGGAGTGTAACAGTTATGCTAACCTTGAATTTAAAATAATTCAAGAAAATCTTGAACTTGTACATGGTATTTTATGGTTTATTCACGATTAAGTGTATTAACAGCAGCTAAAATTATGCTATTACCAATTTCTTTTTTTCATGATCTATTTTTGACAATGTGGCTTTATAGATTCCAGTCTCTGAAATTTCATTATTTTATTTTCCTATTTTAAATTTACATTTGTCTGAACCAAGTATCTTTCATTGCTTTCTAAATTATTTACATATCTGTAGCTAATTGGATAACAACCTCACTGAAATTCAGTATGCTCGAGCAAGATTAGCTTTAAAAAAGAATCTTGGGTTATTAACAGTGTATTTTTATAGAAGCAAGCTTGATGAACCGAAACCAGGGAAAACTAAAAGCAACTGGTTAAATTTGCTGTCTTCAGTCTTTCTTCCTCTTTCACCTCACAGTTATAATTTTAATAAAGAAAAATAAATACACCTACACAACTGGCTTAATTGACACTCAGTCCATATATATCCTACATAACTACCGTACATTTGACAAGAGAGGGTAACTTGTCTTGTATCTATCTTGACTAAAGGCAGTTATGACAAAGTCAAATTCTAGAAATACTATTATTTAATAGTAATCAATACTTTCTTTTACCATGAAGCCTTTTTACAGCATCCTAAGAGAACTGGAGCTAAAACGCCCCAAAACTTTCATCTTTCATATTAAAAGTAGGTTGCACTGGCTCACTTAATAATATCACGTCTGAAATGTTCTTGCATTCCGCCACAGAAGCTTAGACTATTGGGTTTCAACTAAACACTGACAGGAAAACCTCTCCTGTAGTGCTGTAACGTTATCACCAACGTAACATCTTAAGGAGCTGCTGTTTCAGGCCTGATCATGCAGATATCGCCATGGGGTAAGTTTTTTATATAAAAATGGAAAAAACATCATTATACACAGCTTCACTTTTCACACACGTTGGAAATGAAACTGTTTTAAGCAAGAAGCTGTGGAAGTTAATTCTCTAACATATTCTTATAAGGAATAAACAGTTCTGCAACATGAAGGTGCATTTGCAAATTGGCGCATACTACACAAAATCATGGGTAAAATACAGTAAAGCATTGGAAAGAG
>NW_010392365.1:0-11438 GCF_000710305.1 Buceros rhinoceros silvestris | reverse complement strand
GAAAGAGTGGATTCCAGGCTCATTTGGTATTCATCCAACTCGCTCATCACACTTTACCAGCTGTCCTTTGTAAGGTATCACTAATGCCCGAGTGGGCCTCAGAGACTCAGATTGCATGGAAAATTATACAATTGTCATCACAGCTCTGCCCAGTGGGGGATTCAGCGTTGTTTTGCAAAATGACAGTGAGCTGCATCCCACTTGTTTTCTGTATGACCAGAATAATGAAAGTGAAACGAATCTGAATAAAAATATTTTTTAAAGCATATTCAAGGACACACATACTGGTATTTTTTAATATGAAGTATTTCCATAGATTTTGGGGAAGTTCTTTTTATGAGTACTCAATGGTAGCTTTTCATTATAATATAATCACTTTAATGCAGGAAATCCCTCAGGCATAACTGAGGGCTGGGATCCACACTGCATCTCTAGTTAGAAAAGCAATGAAAGAAAATTTAAAGAAGAGACTGAAGCCTTGTAATCCATAATAATGTTACAAATTCATTCAGCATGCAAATATTATTCTACTCCACATTCAGCAGGCTCTTAAATCTCCACACTGAATTAATACATGAGAGTTCAGAAAACACGGGTAAATATATCTTCACAACAGCATAAGTAACACGAGTTACGCAGAAAACGCCTTACCTTGTGAAGTTCAAGACCTTGAAAACAGCTTCAAGAAAGCACTGGGACTAAAAGTGATTGAGTCTACCAGTCCACAGATGGAACACCACATATTAACACGGGAAATGAACTGCTAAGTAAATTCTGAGCGAATTGCTACTTCTTATTTTCGGAATATTGAGTAAGCTGGTAAATTCAGATTAGACCCCATTTTACCAAATTATAATGTGCCTGCTTCTAGGATACATTTTTTCCTCTGTTCCAGTAACTATTTAAGCCATACCCCAAAAAATGACAAAGACTTTAAGAAAATAAATTTTGAAAGATGCTTACAAGCATGGGAAGAACCAAAACCTACAGGTCCTTTTTCCTGTTTCATTCATATTCACCCAGGACTCTTCCTCAACATGAGTTTACTGTGTTTATTGAAAGAAGTAGTGCCCTGCAGTAACATTTACTCTGTTATTCCTCATAAAACTGTGTAAAATGTGCAGCACTCCAAATGATAAAAAATACTGGAAGTTCAGATAACTCTGTTTCACCAAAAAAAGACACTGGTTGGAAAAGTGATTTTCAGGCATAGTTACAAATTACGGGTTTTCATAAAGATATTCCACGGGAAATCCATACCTTGCTGCAAATACCAAAAGACAGAATGAGAGCTTCCACTATATATGTCAGTAAATCATTTGGAAATCCTATCTACTGGATGTTAAAATTCCATCTCCATATAAGAAACTATTTCGTTTGTTTCTTCTAAGAATAGTCATGTCTTCAAGAATATCTTCTTTGCTCTATTTTAATTTTCTTCATGGTGCTTGGAAACAAGAAAAGCAATAGCTAGAGATCTGTATCTACACATATGCCTATATTTGACACAAGCCTTTCAAGTTTTTCTGTCAAATTCCTATGGATACTTTCTCTCAAATTAACATTTTCAAGTTTGACATGATGTATTTCAGAGAGATTCCCTCTGAAAATGATTTTTCCAAGCAAAACAGTTAAAAATAAGATGCAAACTTAGTGTGTCTGAGAATTCCTCCTATGTGATTTAATTTAAAATTAAAACCCAGCAGAGTCTTCATGATTCCAAGGCTATGCTGATTGCCATTTGAAGCTGGAAATGTTTTTCCCTAATGCACAAGTGATGAAGCGCACGTAACGCTTAGAGGAAAGTTACCTTACCTGAAGTATCAGATATAGATTACTGCTGGAGTCAGCACGCCAGACTAGTTGGATCCATACACCCTGTTCCGATACGAGGAATTAAGTTTCCCTGATGTCATAAATTGACCTGATAATGCAATTAACATCTCCTTTGAAGTTCACATTGACCAGGTAACCGCTAGAATGAGTTGGCAAAACTTACTGAAGTCACTGAAGTGACCTCAGCTCATCCAGACTGAGACTCCACCTTTGACATGCTATAAACTGCTGACAGATTGTTAAGATGCTGAATCCCTAGTGGGATATTTATAAATCAGTGTTTATCCTGTCATGTTAACATGGAGATCCTGCACTTCTGTCTGGAGTTCCCCAGATGTTTCAGGGGTATGTCAGATCTGCTGCGTATTCTCTGAAGAGCTGATTCTCTCGTGTGCAACAGCTATTAGGCCACCCTCTGAAAGACCAGTGGACATCTAGAAACCCCAGACAAGTGGCAGGCTCTCATCTTTCTGCCTCATCACGCCTACGGGAGCAGTCTTCAGGCAGGAAAGGAAGCCCTGTCTGAATAGTCAGATATTTGGGCAAGACTAGAAAATGAGAGACATTTACAAAATGCTCCATCTGCCACTAGTTACTCTAGAATACAAGCCTGCTCATGAATGCTGAAGCGCTATTGGGGTTGGCTGCTCATTTCAACACTGAATTAGCTTAATAATTCTTTGCTGAAAAGGTACTGTTCAAAGCTTTATAGTTTACAACGCTTAAAATAAAACCGAGACTGTGTATGATCAAGTGTAGGACCACAAAGGATTTGCTTGAAGGTCTGGCATTGATAGCTGCTCCTTTGGGACTCTTCAACTACTGTAATTTATAACACCACACTATGTGACTCTACAACTGACATGTTTATGATCACACCAATAATTCAAGACTTTCAAGCATTTAAACAGAGTTAACTAAATGATTAATTTAGAAAAAGAGACAATGGAATAAAGCCAAGACTTCTATCTTCTTGGAAAAAAAAAAACCAACTTAAAATTAACATCTTGGCTACTTTACAAGACAAGATAAATATTACAGCATCAAAGACTGTATAATTTCCAAAAGTGTTAATACTCTTTGGAGATAAAAATACAGTGATGAAAATAGAATTCTACTCATTCTAAAAGAGAAAGAATTGGTCTAAAGGAAAATTGCATGAGGAGAGGGAAACATCCCACCATTGTTAATGTTTTATGGGGAGGTATTTGAGACTAATGACTGATAGTCTAGTAGAGAACTCCAAAAACACTTAGAAGAATAGATATTGGAAAGTTATAACTGCTACTAATAAACATGAGAAACTAACAGTTTCATTATACGTAAAAAAGAAGTGCAATGAAAAATTTATACAGTCACATATTGATAACCTAAGCAAAACTATAATACAGTAAAGCAAGATTGGTAACCTCTATATATATATATGTTACATATTGATCTCAAAGTAACATAATGCTTATCTCAGAAGGTCATTTCAGATTCTCAGGATAATACCTAGAAATTCTTCTGAAGCAGCTAGTCTGCAACTTCTTACAGCCAAGAGCATTACGGTAAAGCCTCTTTATAATGCCATAAAACAGGTTATTTTTTTTCCCCCCCCTACCTTTTAAGGAAAAATTAATGCATTTAGCTGTTTGAAACAGCACTTTTATTCTCATGTTAGCTTTAGCTATAGCTAGATTGTTTTCATCATCTGTCTCTGAAAACTCTTCTTTTTATTTTTATTTTTTGTTTTATTCTTTTTACTATTGTTGGGAATAATGGCAGCACTATGAGAATTGTGTTCAGGTGTGAGTCAAAACCTCTTTCTGTCACGACCTGGAGAGCACTTATGGAAAGCCCCCCGACTCAGCTGAAATATGCTTACCTTCTGTTGGTGAAGTCTTCAGATGTCTGCAGAGCCCCTCTGTTTCCCCATAGGTCTCTTTAATTTTTACTACTGCTTCTGTTCCTCGAAGTTCCATGAGGGAGCGCAGTTCTTGCAGTGTGCACCCAAACTCTCCTGCATGGTTGGCCTCATTTCTTTGGTTCTTGGAATAAAAATCGCTATTTGTCATGTCACCCATTGTTGCTGATTATATTGCTCCACTCGTTACAGTTGATACAATCTTAAAACTGCTTAAAAATTGAAGGAGAGGAATCTTGAATTCCAACCTAAGAAATTAAAAAGAATCCAGTGTGTGTCCAGCGAGTGACGTGGTGGATGCCTCTGGCGTGCAAGGTGTCCCTGACTGACTAGGGGTCCGCAGAACGGCTGCTTTCACGGCTGCAGACCAGCTCCACTCCATTCACCATTTCCCATTATGCCGCACCCAAGCTGTAGAATCTACATGGTCATTTCTTCCTCTGGACCTTTGGGAACAAAGAGAAAGAATTCATTACAAGAGTGAGCAATAACGCTTTACAATGGTGATTTCAAATTTATTCTCTCTATCCTTGCAGCTGGGCTTGTCCTTTAAGAAAAGCTATGCAGAAACACTGTAGAGATGTCCTGGAAAACGCTGCAGGTAGTCCCAGCTAGCATCCACTACAAAGATAACACTAGCTCTCTCTTAGATAAAGCTCTCTACAGCTAAAGCACCAATAGCAGTGTTGCTTGCTTTAATCAAGTCCTGAGAGCACCTGCTAAATGAGATGGCTCATGAATATTAATAAGTGATTAGTTCAGCATGCTAGATGCAGCTCCAGTATATGCTCTGGTTCATACAGCCACATCAATCTTCCACCTGACAAGAACAAAGACTCTCTCATAAAGGCCAGAAAGTAACAAAAATTAGCTAAACACTACTACTTTTCATCGTGGATTAAAGCAAAACTGGACAGTCACACTGGTGGTAAAACTGGAGCCACCGTTACAGATGCAGAATCCATTTCAATACGTTACATCTGGCAGCCTTGCCCTCTGTGAAAGTCAGCGTACCCACAAAAGAGGTAGAGCACCCGCATGGCGTGGTTTGAACAGGCAGCTGTTGGGTTGCTTTCCCTCAGTGCCGCCTGCGAGCCTACCCGCCAACAGCTTCGCCTTGACAGCTACAGATGCGCGAGCACGGGGCCGGCACACACACACACACGCAGGGGGGTGGGAGGGCTTTTTTTTCACCATGTGCAGCATTGAACAAGTCACATTTGGACCATCTGGGAGACAGTTGATTACTTGCTAAAACCAGCCTTTAAAACCTGTTTCCCCTTCCCATGTTCTAATGAGGTTGGTTTAAATACTGCTGAAACCAGCTATTATATCTGGCACAGGGAGTTTTAACAGAGACTAGAGGGTTCTTTTTTGCCTCAACCGGGTTAGTGTGTACGCACTGTCTAATCTATAGGTCTCAGAATTGGTCTCTCGATCAAAAAAGATCTTTAAAAGAGCACACCACCAGCCTAAGGACTGATGAACCTGTAGAGTCAAAGCATGTATTTTTAACTTTCTAGGATCAGCAATAAACAGTGGAAATGAGTACACACAGAAAGGACTTGAAAAGGATCCTGAAGTGTTGTTAGTCCCTATTTTACATCTGTGCAGCAATTTTAATTTGCCACTCACATATAGTTATCGTAACACGGTGGCTTAGTATTTCCACTGATCTGACTGCACTGCCTTTGCTCTGCATAGCGGAAAGGTCAAGCCCACTGTATGCACAGATTCCTGTGTCCGCAGTGACATTACCTGCTTTGGAGCTGGTATATCTCACTTCTCCAGACAAACTGAACCTCCGTCAGCCCTCTCACTTACAGATAAAACCCAGGACATTCCTTCAA
The DNA here is from genome assembly GCF_000710305.1 of Buceros rhinoceros silvestris. NCBI lineage: Eukaryota > Metazoa > Chordata > Aves > Bucerotiformes > Bucerotidae > Buceros > Buceros rhinoceros. Next base: position 5,846 of record NW_010392365.1, on the reverse strand, counting down.
GCCAACTGCTACGTGCATCTTCTACCCATCCTGCTTATTGACATGTATTCTACTGCTAAGAACCTTGATTACACACGTTGCTTTTCAAGTTCATGACATGAGAAGCATTTCAGCACAAAATGCAGCTTATGGTGAGAAATAAAGAGAAACTGAAAGCAGTAATTAAGAAAGGCCTTTGTTTGCCAAAGAGGAGATACTCTGCTCTGTCAACACCACTCAACTCGTCATGCCTGTGTGCTGGACAGTGTGCACAGCATCAACTCATTTGGAGATAATTCCCTGCGTAGAGCATATAGGAAAGACCTCACTCACTATTGCTTTATCTATATTTTAAACAAGATGAATCACTATTGTGAACAGAAAAAACATCAGCCTGTAGCATTCTTTTGAAAAAAAATCGCAGGATAGAAACGTTACAGAAGTTCAGTAAAACAGACTTCATCCCAAGAGGCACTGAATCACCACAACCTCCACTGATTATATGCCCCCCTTTCCTAAAATCAGCATTTTAGACTCCTCCTAGTTTCATCTATGATAAGTTGATGATGATGATGATCACATCATGAAACAGACTCAGATTTGATCACGAAAAAGAATATGCAGAAAAATGCTGTGGAAAAAAATGGGGCATCAATAATAATAACAAACAGCTAAAAGGACAGACTGTTATTTACTGCGAGTGGGCAAAAAAAGAATCTATTCTTAAGATACATACACATCAGTATCTTGAACATTAAGCATCTAAAACACCAAAAAAAAACCAAACCCCCAAAAATACACCATTCAGCTAACAGAATTTACAGGGCTCTGCTGGTACTGTGGGCTTTTTCAACATTTCTCTAATAAAATAAAATGGTTCTTAAACTGTTCCATAACAACACAGTGAAAAGATAAGGGTTGGTATTTTCTGAGGAGAACCATTTACTCTCTTCCTTAGTGATGCAAAGGGTGGTAAAATCCGTATCAAAGATATTTTCTATGTGATTTTTCTGTGGGATGTGTCCAGCACCTTCACGGCATCTCTTTTGACTCACTGTCCATCACTATACATTAATGTATTTGCTTCTGTTCTTGGAAATCATTGTCATCTGTCAGCCACAGCAATACAGTGCTGTTGCTTTTTAGCATGTTTGAGTCATTTGCCTGCTTAAATTTCGCCTTCATTTAAATATTAATCAATAAAAAAACCAAATATGAAGTTTACACTTCTTCCAGAGTGTTCAAAACAAATCACTCAGTTTGGGCTCTACATGATTCACCTCATCTTGCGACACTAAGGAATACCACCTCGTGCTTACGAAAGGCAGATGGTAAAATGCAGAAAGCACAAGGCACGACTAACATTATTCACTGAAAATGCATCTCTCTAATCCCGTGGAACAAGACAAGCAGGCTTCATTCGATCCTTTTATGAAAAGTTCAGGAACCCTGCCAGATGCACACCAGGTTAGCACGACCGACACACGACCACCTCACCCTTTCCGGGTGGTTCAGATCCCTTTAACAAAAGCTGAGGAATAGAAAACTTGAGGCTGGCAAATGGTAGCATTCCCCCACCAGAGGGGCTACAGGCTTTGCAGCTCCAAAATAGCTCTAATTACTAAAAGTGAGTGAAATTTTAAGTCTTCTCTATAAGAAATCCAAGTATTGCTCTAGGTTTCGGTGGATGTTTTTTGTCTGCTAGTTTTTGTGGGGAGGAGGTTAGGGAAGAGGTTATTTTATAAAATACACTGAGTGCACGGATATTTTCAAGATGGATATAGCATAAGTGAACCGGCAAGAATTCCTGATTTTATAAAGCAGGCAATACATCAATCAAAATGAACAAACGACATTTATTCAAGAACAATTCTACCGAAAAACCCTCAGCAATTCAATTCTCATCTACCTTGATCTACCCATAGAGCTCTTATCCCATAGGTTTCACAATCTCTCTGAAGAGAAACAGGCACTTCTAAACCGAGACTACTTTCTAACAGGGGGGTCTAAGCGAGGAGAACTGAATCTCAGGCACTGGGGGTGGGAAATAGCCAGGGATCAGCCCCGAGTTCCCTCTCGGCCTTTGGGCCAAAAATTTCTCAGCCTCTTCACTCCAAGGTCTGCTCTTTCAATCCAAAGACCATCATCTGTGATGTACTTCAATGGCTTTTATTGATAACCAAATGCCTCCCAGGTCACAAAGAGCCATCATCCCTAAACCCTGAGGGCGCACATCATTCTAGCACAGGATCATTTCCTCCTCAGATATGCATGTTTGCTCTCACTATTCCCTATGATGACAATTTATAGGGAAAACCAGTCCTCTGACAGAGTCGTTCAGCAAGAGAAATAAAAACTCCCAGTAACTGAAAAACTAATTTCACACACAGTGTTACATTGTTCTTCCAGACAAAAGCAGCAGCTTTTAATGGAGGTTATTTCTTTTTATTTATTTTTACCAGTGCTTCTGAAACAAGCTTTAGAAACAAGAAATTTGGGTAAGGAAATTTCCTAAAGTGCAGTTTGAAAACAGCAGTATGCTGTGGACAGAAAGACAAAACAGCGGCTCACCTAGATTCACTTCAGGTAGCAAAAGACATACTAGAAAATCTGAGTAAGTTAGTACCCTTGTTTTCCTCATTTAAAAGTCAGAATATATGTCTGCACCTCAGTCTGGGATTTGGTCTGTCAACGATGTCATGGATTTTTGTTGTACAAACACACTAGAGACTCAAATTATGTTTTGTTGTTGGGTTGGTGGCTTTTTTTTCCAGCGTGGCTGTGTCTTAGGGAACACGCTTCCAATCCTTTAGAGTCCAAGTCAAATAGTTTTCATCTTCTAGCTGCTCAGAGCAAATGCATGCCAATTAAAACAGAAGCAATTTGGATAAGCTAACTGCAAGCCTGCTGGGAAAACTATTTTTTTATTTCTCTAATCAGGAAAAGTCTCATCGTGGAAGCTTGTAAATATTTTCACAGCATGTTAGAATGATTTCTAAGTAGATATCATCACCATGTATTCTGACATCTGATTTCATTTGGATTTCTATTGGCAGAAAAATTAGTATCAAGGTAACAAGCAGATTTCGCGGGATCAAAAAAAGTCAGGATATATTCATAATTTGACTCTTTTCTCTAAACTGTCATCTAAGATTATGCTAATTCTGGTCTGAAAATCTGATGTTGAAGGAATTGCTTGCATTACAGGAGGAAGGATGAAAAGATAATCACTTCTTAATGGGTTGGCAAAGGCACAGCCAGGGCAGAGAGATCAGCAAAGCTCAGGTACTATTTGCTCATCCTGCAGCTGGGAAGAGGCATACAGATCTGGTTCCCCCTGAATTACAGCGAAGGGAATTAGCAGTTCCCACCCTTCTGCTGTAGGAAACATTACTGTCCCACTTGGATTATTATTTGGCTACAGATATAGTGGTAGCTGATCCCCTGGAACCAATAGAGAACCCCCAAAGTGAAGGGAGGGGGGAAGCACTGCAAGTGCCACATTTTCATGAATTCTTGGTATTTAAGCAGATTCATCTGTATTCATTGCATGAGAGATAACATTCCTTGATAAAACAGGATTGGAAGCAGATTTAAAGGAATTTTCCATTGAATCTGAGAGGGGTTTTTTTGAGATTCCAGTTCCTCCAACTCTGATACAAGGTGTGGGTAGAAACAGACTGGCAACGTATTGCAGAGGATGAAAAACTCAAGGCAGGTCTAGGCAAGGTGAGAACGGTTGAGAAAGGCTTCTACAGAGCAGGCTGTGGTTTTCTACACAATGCACAAAATAGATCAAGCATGGCCCAGTTACACCACCTTTTACAATTTGTGGTTTTTTCATATCAAAGACAAAATGTCCGTCCATTTGTGAAGGTAATCTTCACGGACCAGAATGAGAAATGGATTGTCTGTCCAAGAAGCCAACAAAGCTAATCAAACGCACTCAAAGATGCTCAAAACAAATACCGACTTTGAAGTTTAATTATCAGGAATGTACAAGATGCAGAAGGAACTAAGAAAAAACAGCATTTGAATAAAAGCAGGTTGGCACCTTCACAAGTGTGAAATTTTTGTTCAATACCAGGAGGCCAAGACTAGATTAAGAAACCAAACTTTGCAGCTAAGTGTTGTCTGAAAATATTTCTGACTTCATCACTATATAACTTAACACAACTCAAAATTCATTAAGAAAACTCATTTGTAATCCATTCACGATGAGCACACAGAAATGATACATTTATACATTCCATCTACAAAAAAATTAGGATTTCTTCTACGATGCTTCATTCGGTTGTTTTTTCTGTAGACAGAAATATATTCCCCAAATAACATGATGACATAAAGACAATAAAGTTAAGGTATCATTTTAAAAATATTTTTTCAAAAGAAAATATTTTTCTTTAAAAATCATGGACAACTATTTATTACATTCCCTAAAGGAACACTTGTTTCAGTCCTTTCTGAATGAAGCCTCATCTCCAGTCACCTTGGACGACTTGTACCAGTTTTGCTACCAGGTGAAGTAAAGAAAAATTATTCCATTCCTTCTGAAAGATACTGTTGATTATTTGAAGGCAAAAAAAGGCACTGTCAGGAAATAACTCTTTATTAAAGGACACAAAATATCTCTTATTTCACTTATACAATAAGCCTATTTACTTGGTACTTACCAAAGAGACTCAACCTCACAAATACGCTGAAAAATTTTTGAAAAATTTTTTCCATGCTGTACCAGTATACTGAGAGAAACGTAAAATAGCTATTGTGAAATGCAACTACCTCCAGTGCCCTGTTCCAGTGTACAGTTATTCAGTCTACAATGTGATACAAAGTCTATTTTCCACCGTTACTTATGTAAATGGTTAGAGCAAAGCCAAATGAACTACTGACAGGAACAAAAATACTATTAAAGGAATCAATTCCATCCCATTACAGTCAATGAAATGAGTCTATCAATGACTTCTGGGAGATTGGATCGGGTCCTGCAGATGAAATCCTCCCTCCTGACGCCAGAGCCGCACTCTCTATGAATGCTGCTAGTAGACAGACTGCAATAAGAAACCAAATGATGTTTATTATCGCTCATCACTGAGCACTTGTCTGGTTACGAAATATTCCTGGCTTTGCTGTGAACACCACCACACTCGCTGGCTTCAGGCACTGCTGTATGGGAGCAGCAGGCTCACCAGCAGTACGTGCTCCAGCTGGGACAGAGCCCTACGCAGCAGGAGAGATGCTTACTAAAAAGCGATCTCCAATGCAAAAGAAGTTTTCTAGTAAAGTCTCCTCTAGCCACAAGCCTTAAGAACCCTTTCTCGTTTCTTGCTAGTACTAACATGAATTTATTTTGTTTTGATTTCATGATAAAATGAAAGGTTATTTTTCGTTAGCTATTTATTCTGCAATGACTCTAATGCTACATTGCAAAGCAGTTACTGGATTTCTTTTATTCGCTACCCTCCTACACAACACATATTCCTACTTTCCAGGGCTGTGCTTTTGGCACTGAACAAAGACCTGTTCTCCACCTATATAAGCTTTAGAAAATTCATGGTTTCATGTATAGCTACATTGAGTCTTTACAGAGGCTAACACAGCACAGTCATTCCAAGGAAGGCCAACTTCCAAACTATGTTATCAATTTAACTGAAACCGCAGCTGGAAAAAAAGCTAAAATATTCACACTTCAGATATTCAGGTATCACTAAATAAGGTAGATATTAAAAAAAAAAGCTAAGTTAAATGCTCTACAAGCAATAGCTGATCAGCTAAGGAAAATATCCCAGCACACACCCAGGATCCAGCAGAGACTATTGCATCAGTTTCAGAGCTTGGGCAGGGCAGAGAGGGGAAGGGCGGGGGTG
>NW_010392364.1:23156-37745 GCF_000710305.1 Buceros rhinoceros silvestris | reverse complement strand
CAAAGAAACTAAGATTTATTAATTCTGTTACTCCCAGAACTAAGATCCAAGGAACGGGATCTAAAAGCGGCAGCATCACATCTTCACATTTTTATCTCTGTTCAGAAAACCACCTCAATTCAATGTTCACAAGCACAAGCAGTTGGCCCATCCTTGTTCACCTTTCTAGTCCCAAGAATACAAACTAAGCATCTTAGAAGTAAAAGTTACTGGAATGCCCTGGATTTCAGCACTTCTCAATTTTTTGTCTCCTGAGTACACCTACAAACATTTTTACAAGTGTTTGAGACTTACGTGAACATAACAAGGGCTGTGTTGTGCCCCTTGCATGGAACCTTGGAAATGAAAGGACTAAGACAAAATGTTATCCAAACAATATAGCGTGATTGCAGAGTCTCTCATGAACTTTTAAGAAGATAGTTAACAAGGCAATAATGTCCAGCCTCACTACTGCCATTCCTATTCCCATTCCCATTCCCATTCATCTAACAGAATTTCTCAGGTAACCACTGACCTTCAGGTTCCTGCCAGAACTGTGCTGGCTATCAATTACTTCCAGAAGTTTTTGAAAAGATCTAGATCCTGATTTGGAGTGTAGTTTCTCCATCCACGTAGTCAATATGCAGTCTTTGCTGTGGATTTTCTGATTTGTAAGCACTTACAAATACCTTTCAAATGCAAAGTCCCACCATATCTTTTACTTTACACAGCATCATGATCTGAATTTCATTTTACATTTAGCAAGGGTACACAGGACGTGTCTGTTCTGGTTTTGATCTGTGTTTCCCTATTTGAATCCCAAACAGGAGAGAAATACAGAAAGAGCATCTCTGAATTCTCAGCCTGATAAGCAAATGTTTAGTGAGTTAGATTTTTAAAATAAACATCTTCCTAATGCAATATTAAAAATATACAAATACAGATTAAAACAAGTTCAGCAAATTTTTTTTTTCAGATCTTCTGTGTCTGAAAAGAAACCCAAATCCCATTGACTGCTATGGCAGAACTGTCCAGGACCGTTGTATTTCTCTGCCCTGTCTGCAGAGAATCCTCTGCGTGAGCCTTTCCCCGGCATTGCATTCCCTGTCTGCGTGCATATCATCTGAGGCTGCCAGGAAAGAGAAGCTCTACCTGCCTGCATCTGTGCAATGGTCCACAGATGTGACCCAATGCCCATAATGCATAGACTTTCTGGAAGATGTTCTCCCTCTGAGGCATTTCCCCTGACCTCAATCCCCGTTTAGAGTGATGTGGATAAATGGTAAATGGTACAACCCAATTTTCCTGATTATTATGACATAATTCGTGAGAAAAAGAGGTTGGGGTTTGTGAGTCAACACATACTGAATGTTTTAATCTATCTGTTTTTGTGATGTTTTTGCCATCCTTCAGCTCTGCAGCATGATAGGAGAGGAAAAAATGTGCAGGATAATGCAGGCCTTAAATAAACGTTCCCTATTTTCAGTCTTATTTCCTAAGTCAATCCAGCTACTACTAAATACCACTGGCTATTCATCTGCTTTCTTCTATGGGATGAAAATCTGAAGTTAAATTGATTGACTTGGGTTCTAAGTCCCTAAACATAAAGTCTACAGAATGGCCTAGTTGGCAAAGAGAGTAAGATGTTCACAGGGCTTTCTCAAAAAGCAGAATTATTAAGTACTTACACATCCACAGTGAGGACGGAGACAAGGGCATGGATTCATTTGTTGTGCAGATGCTGACTCTGCCAAGATGAAAATAGCTTGTGATGGGCCATCAGTGAGGGATATGGAGCATGTGGGCAAGGCAGACGCAGCGAAGATCAAAGGTAAGGGCTTGAGTGGGTAGCATTTCCAGACCCTCAGACTTGCTGCCTCAGAAACAGGAAACCGCAGCATCAGCAAATTCGCCTGCCTCTAGTTACACCTGAAGAAAACCAAAAGGGAGGTTGCAAACAAAAAGTAATATTGAGCAATACTCCTGTCTCCCTTGAGTCCAGAGCCAGCTCCTCTTCAGTAAGAGAGTTGTGCCGTCACCTGCAAGATGTTTACACTTCTTTTGCATTTCGAAAGTTGAGTGCCAAGTAGCTGGATCTTTCCAGTCCCTTACAGAAAATTTATTTTGGTTTCCATATTTGACCCTTTAAGCCTTGGTAAAATGCTGTACTCAGGATTTTGGAGTCACTGGAATCTTCCTGAAATTCCTTCCTGGGATTTACACAGATTGATATGCTGTGTTCATCGAACAGCTTAATGCTAGAGACAGTTTTTATTCCAAGCCAGCCCTGGTGTTAACCTGCTGACTTGAGAGTGATTTGGTAGTTTTATTACTTTAATGTTAAGTGAGTATTATCAAAACCTTTGAAGAAATGTTTTCTTGATTTTATAGTGAAATAACTGCATAAAATTGGTCCCAACTTCCCTTTTTTAACGTAAGCAGCATGTGTCAAAGGCATTATAGGACATCAGCGATTCCAGGCAAAAGCCTCACCAGCACCCTTGATTAGGCTCAGGATCTTACTCTGTCTTTTAAAAAACGTTAGCTGTGTCATTAATACTTGTAATTAAGGTGGGAATATAATTCCAGAGAAATGGTTTAGTGTCTAAAAATAACAACTGTCCGTGCCATGAGATAAAATACACTTCAGTTCCCCATAATTATACCATCAGCAAAGGGTGGGGAAAACCCCATATTCTCCCTAGGCAAAGGCAAACCTTCAAAGGAATTAAGAGCCTCTCAACCTGCTAATCTCAAGTGGTACCAGAAATGGAACTGTCAGGAAGCACTAATGCTTCCCCAATAAATGTTTTTTCACAGTAGACATAATACCACTGAAAACACAGAATATTCCACATTAAAAAAAACCAAACAAACCAAACCCCACAACCAACCTGTGGCACTATTATCCACTGTAATGCAAACTGAATTCCGTGCTTGTCATCTCACTCTTTTACTTATGCTAGTGGTTATATCCCATTATACAGTGAGCACAAAAGGAAGACTATCTGTTGAAGTGTGATGGCATCTTTCAATCAACATCACTTAACCATAGAAAACAGAATAATTTAGGTTGGAAGGGACCTCAGGAGTTCTTGAGTCCAACCTCCTGTTTAGAGCAGGGTAAACCAGGAAAGAGAACCAGAATATATTGCAGTGGGTGGGGAAAGTGGCCGAAGTCATTCGTCAGTTAATCTGCTGTTTGAAGTCTACAGAGAAGTGCAAACATTATGCTGAAGTGATAGGTAGCAATTAGGCAGAGGGCTTTCTTTAGCTGTATCAGTAGTATGTATCAGCTAAGAGTTGTACCAGCAGCTGGTTACACGTGGAGGGCATGAGGAAGTGGAAGTGGAAGAATAAGGAAGTGTTCTCCTTGCTTGATGGAAAGCAACAGTTTGATGGGTTGCATGGTGTGGTCTATGAAAGGACATGTGGTGCCCCGGTAAAACAGGAAGCTGTGGAATTTGCTGAGGTGGTAAATTACAGAAGAGAGGCAAAGAAGTTTTGTGCCATTTCTGTCTCAGACTAAGTCAGTAAGAAAGTTCACTGAAGAAAGTCATGCTAAAAAAGTCATGCAAAACCTTAGCTGTGGGATAAGTTAAATTCAAGACAACTTCTAAATTATTTTCTCCTGGCCTCTTCCCAAAGAAAAGTTTACAAGAAAATAGCAAGATTGGTATAGGACAGGTTAGCATGGAGTATTAAAGTAAAGATCAAGGAAAGTATGTTCTAAAGCAACAGGCATGTATAAAGACAGGTGAGTTATATTGATGCTTTTGTGCATGTCATAGTTTCATCGCTATCTTCTCTGCCACATCTGTCATGCTCTACCCCTAGAAAAATTAGTAATGAAATCATGAAGGACCAAAGAAGCTATCCAAATATGTGCAAACTAAACGTCTGAGCCAAAAGTAAAATATTTAACATCAACTTTGGCAAACTGTTACTTCCATCATGTTGGATTTAGTGTTGTTTATCTCCAGGAACACCACTATACATTGTTTATATTAAGATATAGGAGAGAAACTATGTCAGAATCTCAATCTCAGTAATTATTTTTACCATAAATAGGAAAGAAAGTTTCAGAGAGCAACAGAATTTCTGTGAACAACCTTGCAAACTGGATTTGGTTAGAATCAGAAGCCTTTAATTTCTTTCAAAACAGCTCTTCTATTAGTGAATTTAAATAATAAATGAACCTAAATAAAAAAAGGTTTTGGGTAAGAACCTCTGCTGCCTTCTTTAGAGCCATAGAAAAGGTGCCTGTGACTTTATGAAACCATCCTGTGGCCCCTATGTTGACAGCCCATGTTTTATAACAACCAGAGGATGGCTGTTTCGTGTGACAGGATGCACAGCCAGATAATCCTGCAGGGCTGGACCTTCCATCAAACCTTCCATCCCACGTGGGAGGCATCCTCTAAATGCAGATAACAGCTATTTATCCCACAATGTTCTTCTTTCATTTGGCAGCAAAAGCTCTGTGAGAATTGAGTAATCCATGCCTTGGTGAACTCTTGTAACCCCTCTGCCTGCCACTACTCACTTGTCATGGACTATACAGGCAGGTTTAAAAATTCCCTTGTGGGCTGGCACTGCTCAGAGACACAATTTTGCCAGCAGTTGTTGATCTGGGTGTCTTCCACTGCACTAGAATAACCCCAGGACCAGGACAAAACCACTCATTGATAACTGCCCTCCCAGAGAGGCCACATACACAACAATAGCATATGTTCTGCATTTAATTGTGATTTTGCAAACATGCATTGGTAGTAAACACGTTAGCTAAGCAGAAACAGTACATGCAATGCAGGCAGTGCTGGAGTCCTGTTAAAGAAAGGAAGTCTACTGAAAACTGTACCTACTAACTTAGCGCTTGCTTGCAGCTAATTGCCATAACTTCCAGGGAATGTTGGGCATGTTAAATCAATGCTTTCTGTTTGTGTTTTTTAATTGCCATTATTCAAATACAATCGACATTAAATACCACCTATGTATTTTCTTGTCAAATAGGCGAACTGGGCACAAGAAGAGGCAAGAGGCACCAGCAGCATAATTCAGATTCAACTCCAATGCCTCTAGCAGTTAGGCAATATACCATCAATAAAGTTACAGTAAGAAATGGTTCAGCTAGATCTGCTCTTGAGATTAGAGCAGCCAATATGCAAAGCAGCTGAACGGCTTGTACTACTGTAACCCTTGTTAAAAAACCAAAAACAACTGTGTATACATATGTATATATCTCTGTATTTAACTGTGGTTTTGAACACAGAAACATCACCGAAACATTAAGGACAGCCTAAAAGGAATTCACATAAAGGTCAGGGGATAATCTAGTTGCAAAGGGCCATGGGGGGTCTCTAGTCCAACTTCCTGCTCAAAGCAGGGTCAGTCATGAGATCAAACCAGGGTGCTGAGTGCTTTGTCCAGTCACATTCTGAAATCCTCCAGGGATGCAGATGGCTCAACCTCTCTGAGCAGCTTGCTCCACTGCCTGGCTGTCCTCATGGTGGTACAGTTTCTACTTATATCAATCTGTACTTCTCCTGTTTCAAATTATGCTTGTCTCCCACCCTCCTGCCACACATTGCTATCATCTCATTCAAGTTGCAAAAATCAACCACTAGGACTTGACATTAAATATTTATCAAATTGCAGACTCTCTATTTTTCCAATGAAAGTAGAGATCCCTGCATGTTGAATTTAAGCCTTCTGAACAAGTAGTGATTTTCTGTAGTGCCCTGACAAGTTTTTGAGGACCACCAGCAGGAAAGCACTATCAAGATACGTTCCCAGTTAAAGGAGAGAATAGTTCGTCAAGTTTCAGCATGGAAGAGTAAAGAGCAGAAGGGCAGAGCACCAGCCTAAGAGGAAAGATGAACTTGGGGGCAGATGATGAAGTAAACTTATTAAGTTGGAGATAAAAAAGGTACAATACAGAGAACATAATTTCTGTTCACTAAGGAGAAGGAGCGGGCACCCAGGCGGCTATAAATCAGTTGAGCTCCAGTTCCTTCAGTGGAGATGTATGCCTCAGGATTAGGCCTGAGTATCTTATTCCCTGAGAAGCTATTCCTTGTCTCATTCTATGTATCATCTTCCATGAGCTGGCACATTATACACCAGCAGGGAGTTGGTTATTATGTCTTTACAGTGCTGCACTGCAAGGTAATTCATCGCTCACTGACGTGTCAGAAATTTTTTTAATGATGTGCCTCTGCTGCTCCAAAATAGGGTGAATTCTGAATATTGAGTTTTATTTACATTTGTAATTCATTTAGATCAAGTGGCAAATGCAACATCTTCATAGCATAGCTCATGGCTTCTTGCCACATTCCTGTTGCTTGAACGATAGTAATTCATTTTTCCGTCTTTGGCACAAGTCAAAAGTAGAAAAGTCATTAGAAGGGCAAATAATTCTGACAGAAACTTAGCAGGATGCTAGAAGGAGCACAGGCAATCTACTTGTGACACTGCTTAGTGAGATCGAGTGAAGGCTACATTAAATGGATCTTATTTGTCTGCAGAATGGAATGAAAAATTGGAAGGATCATGTTCAGTTTTAAAATAAGAGCTATCCCAGGGATATGGCAGTGTGTATTTACCTTCTAAGTCAAGCTGAATTTTCAATCTGATGCAATTCTAGTATCAGTCACTGAGACAAAAGTCATTCCATGATATCGCTCTAGATCTTTAATTACATACCCTGTCTAGGCAGGTACTTAAGCACATGCTAAACTCTCACTTCAACAGGATCACTCACATGCTTGACTGAGTGTCTTGCTTAATCGTGGAGAAGCTTGGTTAATTTCTAAAGTGAGTAAAGATTTTCACAGATTGAAAGGAATTTAGAACAATATTGAACTAGGTTCAATATCCCATGCCAGGGCAGATAAGAGACAAGAGGTAAACAGAAGCATGACACAACACATTATGGTGATTTTTAATGAGGCTGTTATGTAGATCGCTCACCAGTGTAAATCAGCACAGCACCATCAAAGTGGACAAAGCAATGCTGATACACAATTGCTCAGCTTTACTAGCAGAACAGTAGGGTGGCAAAGTGAGGAGCGCAGAGGTCCAGTATCCCAAGGCTACAAAACAGCTCTTAGCTCTGCTGCCTCATGCCGGTGCAGTGTAATTGTAATACAGTCTTCAATGCTATAATATCTATTCACAAATTCCCTGCATAGCAAATGGCAAAGATGGACTCCATTTACTGTTACGCTAGTGCTCCTGGTGTAGCCTTTCCTTATTCATCAGTTTAATATCCAGTCCACCTGCCGGACACCAAATGAGATTCCGGTTTCCCAATGACACACACAGTCAAGGCATGCAGTTTAAATCTGTATGATGTGGCTAAACCAAACTGGTTTTTTCCATTGAGCCTAACGGATTATCTCCACTCCATTTTTCAGTTTTCCAGTGTCGCCTGTTGAGATGCTTTAGTCTTCTCATGAAAAAAATACACCTTTCTTTATAAATAGAAAAGCTAGAAAGTCTATCCATCACACCAAACTGCTTCTGCTCAAACTTACTAAAATAGTTCTTTCAAGAGTCTTTATTTTTTTTTTTAAAGTATCTTCAGATCAGAAAAAAAATTAGCTTTAATTCTAACACACTTTGGTTTCAGCTGCAACAATTTATAATACTGTAGATCTTAAGGCACTTCAGGAGCACTATAAACCATTTGATTATGCATTAACTGCTTCTGCATTATTGTACAACTAGAACGCGTAATTACCGTACATTCAATATAAGCAAATCATAAATTAATTTCATGCCTACAGTACTGGATTTATCTCATATATTCCAGTTCCACTGTGATGAGATTTGGGATGTGAAATGTTGAGGTTTTTTTATGGAAGCCAGTATTGAAAGGAAATAAAAATGCTTTGAGAAAAATACTAGAATGTTGCTGTAAGTGACAAACCTGTGCCATCTCTCACAAACGCTGTCTCTCCAACACTAAGAAAAATATAAAACAGTTATAGGACCTTGAGATATATGTGAGATGTATCTGGTGTGAGATGCAAAAATTTATATCTTTACATCAAGAACAAAAAAGGAAAAGCAAAGTTCGTGCTAAAGCTACAGGAAGTCATGATAGATATATGGATAATATGCTTTAACCACCCTGCTCTTTGCCTGATTGCAAACAGGAGTCACCACTGACTGTAAGGGGAACAAAGGGAGTACAGATAAAAGTGCATTTTTAGTGTAGTTGGTATTTGGTGCTTACATGCATGAAACATTGATGATAACAAGGGCTTAACAAAATCTCCCACAAGACCATACACCAACAAATGGGCACAGAGTTGCAAATATTTCAGATTAAAAGCCATAACCAACAGGAGTCAGGCTCTGAAGAAGGAGCTACGCTCCTGTTAACTCTTGTGTGTATGGACCTCTCTATGCATTTTCAGCTGACCCTAAAAAGAGGAGATGCCCAAGAGATCCATCAGACACTCCTGAGTCAGCTTAAAGAAGTGACACTATTTTCCCTTTCCTCCCCCTCAACCCCCCTGCCGTAATGTGGTATCCATCTTCCTTACTGCAGCCCACACAAAGACAGAATCTACACAATTTTAACACCAAAAAGAAAGGTACAATCTAAGGAATAGTTATTCTTAGAAATAAAAAAATTAAGAAAATAAGAACAAATATAAGAACAAATAAGGAAAGGCCATGTCCCTTGTCCCGAACAAAGGTGAAACCACATAGCCCACTTTTCTCCTCCTTTCTGCACCTGGTGTAGGTATTGTCACAGAATAAACACACAGTGTTCTTTGAGGATTCAGGTCAGGTAGAAGCAGTTTATTTCTACAGCTATAGGGGAGAATGCAGAGCAACAGAGTTCAGCATTCTGCCTATATGAACTCTGACTTAAAAGAAAGTACTACGGCTTTTATAGATTTAGAACACATATAAATCCCTCCATGAAGGGGCCTGATATGGCAGAGGAGCATCTGCCATAGAAGGGAACTTTGTTCCAGCGGATGTACCTGTGTGGGCCTAACAACTCAGAATCTGCAGCCATGTGGCCTCGACATGCCTCTGTTCAGCTGGCCCATCTCTCACTGGTGATGCTGTTGTGCCCTTGACTAGGTTTCAGGCCTGGCAAGGCTTCCACACAATTTATTACCTGAAAAATAACAATGTTTCAGGCATCAAAAGATGCTTATTTTGCTCCTCCTGTTGCCAACTGGTTTGCCATCAAGACTTAGCAATAATGCAAGGCTTTCATATTATTTTCCTGGTATCTGGTATCCAAAGAAGTAGAGGATTTATAGCTTCAGATGCTACTGATGGAGTACAATAGAGCAGTGTTGATTGCCCTTTACTAAGCCCTACATCTCTTCACCAGTTTTGAGTTTATACAAGCTTTTCCCTGTCTGACCTGCTTCAGGGACCACTCACCCCACTGCCCCTGAAGAAACTGGGTGAGTGGAGCTTGCAGTCTGACACAGGACAGCCCTCTTCCCATCTAGCAATCATTTCTGGCATCACTAAATATCTTCTTTCTAAACTGTTTATCCTAAATAACTTGCTAAAATAGCAAAGTAAAACTAAAAAGTACGCAATCCTCCATCACGGTGGTCCACCTACTGATGTAATGGCAGGAGATCTGCCATCTGCAAAAAACACTTTCTCGGAAAGCAGATAAAGACATGATTAAAACCTTCCTCAGGGAGGCATTTTCTGCATGGTTGTTAATTCAAGGCTTGTGGTATTCTTAAAATATTCTACCTTTTTGAATTGAATTTTGGGGTACTAACAAAATGTGTCATAATACCTACTGACCTGAAGGCACAACCTACTTTTGTGTTTTCCTTCACAATTAGGCTAAAGCTTGAAGCTCCTGGGCCTGACTCAGAGTTGATACTCTTCTTTCACCCTGAAAGGACAGTTTATTTCAAAATAGCCCCAAGAAAAAAAGGTCATCAGCCTTCCATGTCACCTCTTTGGCACAGGACCACAGTACAGATTTCCTTCCCCTCTCTTGAGCCACATGAGCTGCCTGTCCCTTTCTCCCCCATCCAACTCTTCTAGCAAAATTTTTAATGGTACTTTTGTCTCAGTTCAGTAAAGTCAGAAAGATTTAACCAATTGAGAGCAAGATATGAAATGTTTGTGGGTTTGCGTAATTTAAGAAGCTTTCATTTACTTTTTTGACATTTCAGATATTGTTTGAACTGTTATGTTATACATGCCATGCTGCAATATGTAATACGTCAGACCACAGAGACTAAACAAAGCACTTCAACCTAGTCAGATTTGAGTAGTTTCAGACAGACTTTTTTTCAGATTTTTTTTACCAAAAATAGTCTCCTAATACTGTTGCTATTTGAGAAGAATTCTGAAATACCAGCGTTTTCTGTGCATGTCACTACATTTCTGCATTTTGATTGCTTTTTACGGTGTACAATTTGGTATTCTAAGTCTTAGGCTAGGATATCATCAACACTATTAAACTGGTGCCAGCAAAAAAACCAAAACCTGTTCCATAAGCAGTTTGACTTACTTCCCGCTCCCAGTTCTGGTATTCTCTCTCCTCTCTTTGTTCTCTGTTGCCTGCCTGACCCTCTCTTGCGCAGGCATAATGGAAGCTGATGCTCAGCTTTAATTGCTTAGTGCTGTATCTTTCGCCTTATCACAGACAAACATCCCCATATATTTTAGCCTTGAATTCGTTCAAGTTTCTTTTCATCTGCTGTTAATTCAAAGGCTTTGTTACAATAGTCACTTTCATTCTCTTTCATCATCTGTCTCTTCCACTCTCTGTCAGTGTCAGTCTTTACCCTATCTCCTAACTGCAGGAAGAAAAGAAAACCAATCTCCGCCATACCAGGAACACATCTTGAATGACCTACATATTTCCACCTTATCTTGCAATATCAGTTTCTACAGTGACTGTAATGAATACGGACACAAATCAAGGAACTTCATATTTTTCACTTTTCTGTTTTTTGGAGGTTATGAATTTTAATGTCTATGTCTCCAAGAGACCCAAACAATGTCAGGTCACACAGCACAGGATCAGGAGAGATGAACGCTATCCCAACTTACTGCAGTCCTCGCTGTATCAGCAGCTGTGCCCCACAGACATGGAGCAGTGCTCTTTGGTGTTCAGGCTCTGACCAGGATTCGGGTTCTTCCCACACATTGAAAGGTTCCAGTCCCAAACTCTGACACCAGTTTCCTCTGTTATCTTGGGAAGTCACCAAACCTCTCTATACCTTCATAATGGGAAGGAATGATTCTTGTCTGTCCACTGCAGCATCTTTGAGATGGCAATCGTTTTTTATTATTAGTCTCTACAAAGCCAAGCACAACAGAACACTTAACTAGATCTGCAGGAACGATCATATTACAATCACGAGGAATAATTAGGAATAGCCAGTAATACTGTTTTGTGTTTTGGCTCATCTCAAGTAGTTTCTGTTGCTTTGTTGGGACTACTCAAAGATGGACTACGTCAGGGCTAGAAACCAGATGTCCAAAGCTGTAAGCACAATCAGAAGATGCCTTCACCTAAATTTGCAGTAAAGTTTTTAATTTCTGAAAACATTAAGCACAAAGACTTGGGGCATGCTACAGAGTGCATCCTATGCTCTGCTGCTAACAGTTCTTTGCATGGTGGAAATTAAAACAGACAAGACTGGGACTGTTGATTTAGCAGGCTAGTAGTTCTGCTGAGGACAGCGTGTAAATCAACTTAGCAGCTACTCAGCTAAGCTAAAAAACCAAATTTCCCTAGTATAACCCACTGACCAGATAAGAATGTGAGTTTTTCACATCCTTGTAGTGTGGAGACTGACCATTAATCCAGGCTGTACAGACTGAGAGGAAATTCCTCACTTAATCCCTCACAGCAGCCATCACATCATCGAAGATTAACCAGCAGCTACCTACATCTTCTAGCAGCTGCCTTTGCTTTCAGAAGCAAATAACTCACTCAACAAATTCTCACCAATAGTGGCTGCTAGAAATATTGAGTCCTTTTAAAACAACTTGGAAAAAAAAAGGTATTAGCCAACAAACAAGCAGTCCAAAATACTGCAGTAGGTATTTCATGAAGTGTGGGGACACTTCCCACATTGAGGACCTAGTTCTGTGAACTCCACTCATGCTGTTTATGATATAAAGTATGTGAAGTTACAGTGGCAGATTATGAAAATGCTGGTCAAGTTAACATGCTGGCAACAGCCTCCTCCCATCAATGCTGCATCCTCAAATCAAATCAAATAAATCTACCACTCAGATCTCTGGAAGTTCACCTGACTTGAAAGAGCAGATGGCTCATGTTGGGGAAGACTAAGGCAGCTTGCGTAAGGAAGCACTATGAATAATTTGATGTTCAGGGTGTTATATGGTCTGTGTTATGCAAGCACTGTGCAGTTTGCTTGTTACAGTGAAGCAGTGGCCTGTGAGACTGTGCTCAATTTACCAGTTTTTCTATAAAATATCAAGAAACAAATGATTTGTCAAAGTCACACAGTAAAGCTGGTACTTGACTAGCTGAATCCTTCCTCTTCCTAACCTATTGCAAGGTGCTTCTATGAGGTGCTCTCCCCTTGTGTGGAAACAATGGGACAGTTGCGCTGTTTTCCTCGCTTCCTCACTCAAATGGCCATTCCCTGATGACTAGCGAGAAGCCACACCCATCCTGTCAGAGCCAGGCTGAACTACATTGACCCAGTACTTCTGACTGCCAAGTCTAAATAGCATCAACTGTTATGCCTAAGTACAGAACAGATGCCCCTTAAAACAGTCACAGCTGGTTTACTACACAGTGGGCCATCTGCTCACACAACACAGATGGCTGAGAACAGAGCAGCCCTGGGCTCTGCTCTTTTCCCTGGCTTCAGGTCAAAACAAGAGGAGAGTTTTGATCTTCCTGTTAGCAGAGAGATGGTCTCTGACTGAGGAAGTCTTCTGCAACGTGTAGGACAGGCAGAGCAGCTGCAGAACACACCAGGGGGCTGGCTGCTCCAGCTACCTGAGACGTTCTCCCAGAGAAGATCAAGATGTCCACACAGCGCATCACTCTAAGCACGTGCACAGATAAAGAGACAAGGAGCTTCCGGGTGCTCAGATGTAAGGAGAAAAATATCTTTTTATGATCAGTCTTTTAGAAACACTCAGATACCACAGCAGTGTCTTAGAAGAGGAAGAGATTTAAAAGAAGCAGCAAGATGTGGAAATAATGAAAAAAATACAGCTTGAAGAAGAGTACAGGCTAGGCCTAAATCTAGGACTCACGGTTGTGGAGTCTCATACCGCTCCTCTGACTCATCTGGGATGTATTTAACTGACTGTGTTGCACTGTTTTATGGTCTGAAGCTCCTATTCAGAAAATCAGAAAGTTTAAGCTTATAATCTGGTTTCAAGTACATGGATAATCCAGTTGAAGTAAAAAAATTACTTAGGAGCCTAAAGGGAAGCACACGCAGAAATGCCTTGCTAAATAGGCATTAAAGTATTGATTAAAGTAAACAAGACAGTTTCTACAGGTGGAAGGTTTGCCACTGATACACATGCATAATGTTTTTGAAGTACCCAGCAACACATGAATTCTACTTCCAGCTTTACAAAATGACAGAAACTGACAATGACATACAAAAAGCATATATGCTAGATAGCTGTTCACTGTCTAGAAAAAACAGCGACACATGTCCTAAATCTTTGGGACTGTCACTTGAAATAACGTCATTGTTGCTGTGGGATAACTACAGACAAAGCTGAACATGTACACTTTGCTGAAGTTCCTCTTATTAATGTATGAGGCCTACTGAGATCCTACAAATACCAAAAATTCAAGCAGCAGCAGGAAAAATTATCCTTATTTTTAAAAGTCCTGTCTGACTTAGGCCTGGGTCTTGAGGAATTGCTCAGAGCAACTGGAATAAACTGGAATAAAACTACATGAATGGGAATTTGGAGGGAAGAGGAGGGGTAAGGATACAGCGAAGAACAATAATCCCAATTCCTGTTGTAAATGTGTCGCGGTTTGAAAAGGGGGGTTCCCCCTACCGAAAGGGGACGCGACAAAATAGTGTGTTTTAGCTGGGAATCCTGCCAAAACACACAGAGAAAACTTTTGATGCTCATTAGTTGGGCTAAGGAAGATAATAACACCTATGAGCGATAGAAGCAGGAACGTTTAATGAGATAGATGCCCTTGAAGTAAAAATCGGACTAGGAAAGGGAGAGAAAGAGATGAGGGAGAATACATCTTGATCGGGCAATTCCTGCAGCTTACAAACTTCACCCCACCATGGCTCACCACACCGGTGGGGAAGGCAAAAGTCCGCCCGTAAAATTGTCCGTTGCCTGCGCAAAACTCGATCATGGGGTTGTCTCCTGAGGCAAACCTTTCATGCAAATAGAACTCTTCTCCTCTGGGGTGGCTGTAGGGAACTCAGTAAAGGGATGAACGCTGCTTCCAGACTCCCCCACACACACACATCTGCGCCGCGGGCTGGCCAAGTCGCGTCTTAAGGGAATATCTTCAAATTCCGCTGCGTGTAGGGGCTACTTCATCCGCTGCAGGAATAAGGGGTACCGCTGGGTCCATCCATCAGGGCAAGACAGTTCATTAGACCA
>NW_010392364.1:11645-23068 GCF_000710305.1 Buceros rhinoceros silvestris | reverse complement strand
GGGATCAGGGGTACCGCTGGGTCCATCCATCAGGGCAAGACAGTTCATTAGACCACCCCTGCCGGGAATCGGCAGAAAACGGAGAAGGTCCTACCCATTTTGCAGAAGGAGTCTTTTACTGCGTCAGGGAAGTAGCAGGTCTTGGATGTGTCTTTCTCTCCTTGATAAAGGTCTCCCATCTGGGGGCGTAAGCTTCCAGAGTCCTGCACAGCATATCTGTAGCAGCACGGACGAGATAGAGAGGAGGGCAGATAGAGCAGAGGGGGGAAAGCGAGATGGCAAAATGGCGTCGAGTCTTCTCGCACGCCCCCTTTTATGACTTCATTCAAAGAGGCGTGTTCTCCTTCCCGGAAGCTTGGGAGAACCACAGCTCTCTGGGAAGAAGAAAGCCAGACAACATGAGAGCATCCGGTTCCTCCATGTTGAACCCAGGACAAAATGGCAAGCAGCTCTGAGATTATTACTCATCTTCACATAAGCCCTAGTTCCTGTAATAGTGACTTCAGTGTGTTCAACTGTCATTTCGCTTAAATGAATAAAGCAACATAACATCAGAAATTAATGACTTCATCTTACACTTCAAAAATGCATCCACAGAGTAGAGCTGAGTAAACTTAGAATTCACTCCATGACTTTGTTTTACTAAACCTCAGAATGGGGCAGGCTTATGATCTGCAGATGCGAGTTTGCCAGTACTTTACAAGTGAACGTCCTCTCTTGTCCCATTCAGGTGAATTTGGGGTCTGGATAGCTTAATCTCAGCACCCTCCATCATTACAAGTGTCCCTCAGCTTACTCTCAATTAATTTTAATTTTTCCCAGACCGCTATCATCTTCTGACCTCAGCTGTAGCAAATCAATCAGTCTTGATTCAAAACAAAAGCAACCCTGCAGGTGATTGAAATGAGTAGAAACAGTTCTGCAGAGCATACACAGAGAACACCATTCTGACTGTGAACTTTTTTCTAGAGATAGAGGGGCCCACCTGCAAAAGCCAAAGATAGTACCACCCATTGGCTTACACTCAGTCAAGAAAAGATGTTTTTTGAGAAATGGCTGACAAAACCTTGAATTTAGTAGTCTAGAAGGCATCTGCTTCTTGTTGTTACTGCAGGACATCAGCATTTCCCATACTTGAACACACGCGTCCATGCCACTGCCTAGGAGGTGAGCATGCATTCTGGAAGTTGAAAATTTTCTTGGAACGGAGGCATTTTGAACTACAATATCACTTGCAGCACTTTCATGTTTTGGCTGATCCTGCCTCTCATTTCCTTGTCTGTTTCTGAGAGGCTGGTGTAAGTCCCTCCACACTCAAACCAGGCTCCCAGTATCAGAGTAGGTCACACTACTCAGACACCGGGAGACAGACTACTAAGTAATCTCCTTGTCTAGTGGCCAACAAAGATCTCAGCACTCATTCTGCACTTAGTGCACACTGCATTCTTGTTGGTGTCACTTTAGTCTGCATCTAAACTTCCCTGGAAAAAAATGACTGGAATGTGAAAAAGGCAAAGACAGCAAAATCAAAATTATGAATCCAAACACAGAGAGACTGAATCCCAAAGCTGCTTACTCTCTTGCCATGGAGCTTCTCTGGATTTGCCCCAAATAATCAAGGGCAATGTCTAGATAAATAGGGCAGTGACTAGGAAAAGAACCGGTACAACGAGAAGGGAAAAAAACCATCATGCATCTGAATTTTAGCTTGACTTTCAAGGAACACTGCACAGCCGTTGCCTGGACACAGATGCAGTGCTACATTCAACTTTACAGATACATGTGTTCTCTGAAACACTCTGCTGTGAAGTTCTCTCATCTAATGAAGTTCTCATTATATCAAGATTCTGGGAACAAGGAGATGGATAAAGGAGACGGATAAAGGAGACTTACAGTTCCCCAGTGCAATACTTTATAACATGGCAAAAAGTTGATTAGCTACTTGTTACTTTAGTAGCTCTCTGCTGCTGGATATTGATTATTCTTTGGGAGACTTGGAATCATGACATTTCCACTCGTGGTGGCTTGTTACATAGCTTATAGCTCCCGAAAACAAACGGTTCCCCAGCTGCAAGTCCCCGTGTTTTGGGCCTTTAACTGCAGCTGTTTGTGTTTGCTCAGAGGCAAGAACTGATAGAACAGAAGCTGTGCTGCATCTGTCAGCCACTGTTATGCGTATGAATCTTGGCAGGTAAATCTTGTCCAGAGCGTAAAGGCCTCTGGACAGAAAGCTGCTGGCTTTCAGTGGCATTCCTCACTGCAGTCTAAGAAAAGTTTGTTTTATAGAGACTTCGTAGATTAGGAATGAGCTTTTCTTTCAAAATACAAATGAGAGTAGGTCTAGGATGACTTATTTTATAAATAAGGTCTCAAAAAGGTTTCCTTTGCTGTCTCCTTGAGTTAATGTATATTGTTCTTTGGAAAATGAGTGGAGAATCATAACATGGTAGTAATAGGAGACATTATGGTCCTATGAGAAATGCAGGGACAAGACTGTCAACTGAGTCTCCAACTTGAAACTCAACTTGTTCTGTTCTATCTTGGATCAGTGACCTAAACAAAAGCAGTGAGATGTAACAACCTGGTGACTTTCAATTCTGTTCTTCAAAGAGGAGGAAGTCCACACTCCCCCCTCTTCTTGCTAGACCAAGCCCTATGTTTGCTATGGCAAAAAGATAACCGTTGTTGCTGTTGTCCTGCTCTTACTGTCTTAATTTGGTACTCTGGTCTTGAACACAGAGCTAATTCCTACTCTGTTGGGGTGTTTTCTCAAAGACTCTTTCTCCAGAACTTCAGAGCACTTCATGTACTTGCTCCAGGCAAATATTTAACTATATCTCAAAGTTTTGGATACAAAGACTATAAGTTCACATTCCTCTCTAATGGAGTGGGTAGAGAGGAAAACACTGACAGATACTATGCTAACATTTGACTATGGACAAATAGGCTCGGAAGAATCCCATAGACATGCATATGGGAGGGAAGATGTACAGTTCAGGTGAGCGCTCCCGCTCACTGCCCAAACTGGGACTGGCAAACAATACTGGACAAATTGTGAGGCATTCAGTGGCAGAGACATATTTACATGATAAGCTAGGAAGTGCCTCTTAAAAAATACATGTTGCTTGGTTTGTTTGAACAGGGCTACCTTCTGAGAATGACCTTCTGCTTTGCTTTCCATTTGAGTCTGTGGTTGGAAAGGCAAAGCTTTCTTTGTGAACACTGCTACCATTAAGAAAAAGTAGGATTCAGAGCAGCCAACACCTCCACGGCTGGATTGCACCTCTGAAGACTGAGAAAGAGAAGCTATGTGTCGTAAGAGCACATCAACTCAGTAGGCAAGCGAGCACATTTGGCACTAGCAGAAGCTTAGAAGGGTTCGTCAAAGTTAATTCTGAAGCAGAGTTTTATGTCCCCAGCCAAGACCGGGAATAAATGAAAATATGTAATAACTGGCATTTTCAGGATGTACAAGAGGTTACCTACCTGTTGCAAATGAAAAGCCAGAATTATGCACCAAAAGCAATACCGATTTTAGTCTTAGCATTGCAATCCCAAGCCCTCTACTATCTCCCTGGGAATGGTTTGCAGTTTGTTCTTTGCAGTGTTCTAACTAGCTCTTTATATCTTCCTGTTAATTTCCTCCTTCAGCTCTCCACTGCCAACTGCATGTCAGATTTTCAGTACCAGATTATGAATGCTTTACTGGCCTTCTTGTCTCATTGTTTTTGAAACATGCAGCAAACAGGATATGCTTCTGTTTCAATAAAGTGAATATTCAGTCTTGGTCTAAATGCCAGCAATGTGAATTCGGGAAAAGAACAATAAGCCAAAACACCCAGAGACAATAAAGTGAAAAGTAGGCTGTCACGTTCAGATCTTTGTTACATTCTTCTCCTCAACAAGAATTTTGAATCATGAATGTTAAGCAGGGCAGGGGACGTGTCTAGCATTATTTTCATGGCAGTGATGCATAAACTCATTCAAGATGGGGGAAAGTAAATATTATGATGATTGGCACTGGATCCCTATAACTTTGATGTTCTTTGAAGTTTCATACTGCTTCAAAGCAGGAGGAGTAGTTACTTGTGCTGTTCAGATTACAAAGGCCTGCCAGCATGGGTGTAGCTCAAATACTGGTCTATCGAGGTCCAGAGTGGCACTCAGGATCCTGCTTCATGTGTTGTCATGCTCATGCTAATAAAACAAATGCTATTGATGCTTTTGGGATCTTGTTCATCCAGGGACTGCAAAAAACACTTTGCAAAAGGTCAGTAAAAACATTGATGTGTTAATGAGTGCAGAAGTTATCCACAATTTAAAGGGCTTTCTCATAATACTTCAAAGTATTCATTGTATACAGTGAGTCCACTGAATACTCATCAGTCAGCTGTTATGGGCAATAATCACTTTTGCATTGTTATAATATGCTGACAGGTAGCTAGAATGGCCTAGCTATAAAAACACTATCTTCCAAAAAATTAAAGAGTGGGTCACAGAACAGCCATCATGACATCATGCTAGTTTGCTTTCCCTCAGCTCTTCATCAGCTACTGTGAAATAGCTTCTCCTTAGTATTTTGTTGGCTGCTTAGTTTACCAGTGATGATGAAGAGCCATCTTTTAGGGAAGTCCTTGATTTGATCAGAGATACATTTCTTACAGCTAGACACTGTTTGCAAAATCTGAGCAGGTCTTTCTGTAACGACACAGGTTTAATCTCAGGTGAATATTATGCATGTAGCACATGACAGACAGGCAAGCTGATAAGATCTTTGTCCTTACTGTACAAATGAGTTTGGGTACATGTGGACAGAGGACGAAAAAGTGGCTACAAAACCAGGGGAAAAAAAAATTAATTATTTAATAATAAATAATAATAATGCTGAGAAACAATGCTTTTTCATCTGAAACAAACAGCACAAAATATGGAGCAAAGCTCTCAAAAAAATGGTTTAAGAGAAAGAGAAAACATTTACCATGAACTGAAATACCACATATGTCATCATTAGGAAGACAGTTAAACGTGAAGATCTCTCCTCACTTCATGCAGTCATCTTTTCAAAGAGTCAAATTGATTGACGACTTTTTGAAATCAGTGTAATAATAACAAAGTCAAACCTGATCCACTGAGTTCAGACTTAGCTGTCAACTTTAAACAGTGGAAATAAAAGATCAAATTATGCAAAAAGTCTCAAAGTCAGAGTTGCTAAAATATTTATCCTTCTACTGTGACTGCCTCTGGAGACCTTGTCTGAGCCCCTCGGTGCCAAGCATCATATAAAAACATTTTCATTGCTGTAGAGTTAACAGTCAAGGAAAGTAAAAGATTGGGAATAGAGAGAGGAGGAGAACATTTCTGAACTCCCAATCTTCTTCACAGCCACTATACAGTATTGTCTTCTTTGTGGATTGCTGTATAGTTAGAATCAAATTTATGGGAAGACAGAAAATCCAGTTAAAGATCATCTTCAGTTCAAACATCACTACATGAAAAGCTAGAAAGTTGCCTGAAAAAAGAATCCTATACCCAGGCTTCAGCTTTCACTGATTAAATAATCCCTGGCATAGCCTGCCAGAAATAATTGCATCTAATGAACTCCGTGAAAATGCAATGGCATCTGTTATAATTGGGTCATCATAGGCAATTTCAGTTTGATCATTCTATGCAAATGATCCCTACATCCTGATCCACAAAACAAACTCCCCAAATCAGAAACTAATTGCAGTGTTTTTCTGGCTAAGTTCCTTGGTGCTGAGAAAGACTAGTCACATGCTGATGGATTGTAACTCTTGAGAAGTTGCAAGACTCTTAGGCTTGCAGCCAGTGGGTAACCAAAAAGATGGGGAACCCTTTCCCTCTTTTGGAATCTCTCCAACATTGCTTCAGAGCTGGGAGCTATCGCAAGTACTCTCACTGGCATAAGAGCCATATCAGCTGAATCCACCAAGAAAGACCTGCACAACTGGCAGGCAAGTGAATAGAGGGAGAAGAGGAATTCCCCCTCTACCTCAATGACCTGTGGTCGTAGCTTACAGGAGCCCAACAAGCCCATATTTCTGCTTTGCACAGAAGCAGTGACAATCTCAGAAGAGCTCACCCTGCCCACAGCATCATCCACAGAAGGAAATAATGGAACAACAAAGTGTCTTTGGTGTTCCCCTTGTTCACACAGCCTGCCCTCAATACCTCTGGACATCTCCAGAAGAGGTAAATGTGACAAGTACTGTGACAAGTGAAATGGGAATATTTGGCCTAAAAGTCTGCAAGTTCTCCATATGACTATCTACTCACATCAGTGATGCCACTCACTTCCAGAGTGATTCTTTCCCTGCTTCAAAAGAAAAGCAAGGAGAGTCTGTTGCGTACTAACAACCCACTTCTCCATCACAGTGTGTTGTCTGTAGCCAATAATTTGGCCCACTTTTTTTTATTGGTAGTATATAATCTGGTATCCTAAAATAATTCAAGAGTATGGCTATATAAATGGTAAAATTCAGCAAACCCATCCCTGAGAGACTGATTTGCCTTTGAAATATGACCTTTCTTTTACACCTCCCCAGCTTCTACTGCTTGAATATTCTTCAGGCTTTTTGAAAATAATTCACATTTGCTTTCAAATGTAACAACTTCCACACCAATTATACATCAAGACAAAAAGGCATACTAATGGAAATGGGTTGCAAGGTTAAGGGCAAAGAGGTTACTGGTTTTCCATTATGGTCTATGTAGGTGCTTTTACGGTATTTAACATATAATGGGAAGCCTTCACAAATATTCAGGATTTCCAACAGCACATATTAAAAAATGAACTTGACTAAAATATCATGATGCTTTAAAAATGTTGATTCTGTTCATCTGCCCTGTAGTTTTAAGGTTTTTATTTTTCCTCCCAGTGGAGCCAGAAGTGCTTTTACATTCAAAACAAAGGTATTCACTCTAGAAAGCATCATTTTCAGATAAAATAATGGCAACTAGCCGGATGCAGGAGTCCTGACAAAGAGTTCAGTGGCTGTCTGCAATAGGGTCCTCCCAGAGACAAATTCCCTCCTCAGAAAAGGCAGGCTTGAGTTGTCTCATTTCACTGATGTTACAAGGCTAATTCTGTTTGTCCCAAGTGGTATCAACTCTACCCATGCATTCTGATAGTATCTGTTTGACATGATGTTCCAACTCAAAACCAGCCATTGGGCCCAGAAGCCTGAGCTGAGGTCAGGCCTCATAGCTGGTCCTCGCAGCACTAGGTCAGCAATGTACCATGCACACAGTTAACATTACACAGGTACCTGAAGTAAGTTCAACAGAATTCAGCCAAGGAGTTAAGCACGTGGTTGAAATCAACTACCTGTGTAAAGTGCAGGTAGACCAGATCCTTTCATTCACCAAGATCTGAGACTGAGCCATCCTACTAAGATGCCAGACAGTCCTGCAGGAAGGTATAGTGAGAAGCCTTTCTCCCAAAGTTATTTAATTACATATTAGATAAAGTCACCATCTGTGGAGAGGAAAAAAAAAAACAAAACAAGCAAATGAACAAAACAACCCAGAAGCCTGCGGCTGTTGATTTTTGTCAAGGATCACCTCTGAAAAGTCATCAAAAGTTCTGAAGCATCCTTTTGTCTTCAAAAGCCCAGCAATCAAACAAACCAAGTCTTGTATCATTATATCCTAAGTTGGAAAACCTCCTGCCTGGCAAGAACAGACAGAATATAAGGATATGAAAACTTTGTCATTGCAAAACTATTTTTAATATAGTAGTTAACAACATTTCTGCTGACATAAAAATGCTAGATGGTAAAAATACTTTCCATCTTCATTCTAGCCCAGAATTTTGGTATCCATATAAAAATAGCTGCTTGTCTTCTTCAAACACGGAACAGGTCTTACTTCTAAGGCTAGACACTGAAAAAAAAGAGCAGAATCACAGGGCTGTGAGCTTACTCTTTTTCTCTAAATTAGATATGCTATTAGCTACTGCAGCTGTGTGAGAAATCAGGACTTTGAATACACAAAACAGCAAGACGGCCATCTCACTGCAAATTCCAAATGAAGGTAGTATTCTTACGAATTGTACAAATACACTGACAGTGTTTTTAAGGGACCCTTCCATCATCTTGAAAATTAAGTATCATAACATTTGCATAGTGAAATAAGACTTAAAATATTTTCTTATGTTAAGGAAAAATACTTTAAAAAGGTACTTCAACCCACAGGCAGCAGAAATGGAACAAATGGATCCTTCAGTATTTCAGCCAAACAACTTGTCTTCAGCAGCTTCCATATATGTCGGGGTCAAAAATAAATCTTGCTTCCATTTAAAATGTATAGGGGGATACTATTCTTGATTCCTAACTATAGGCACAATCAAAGTATGACCTGAAGCTCAAACATTCTTGCCTGTCTCATTGGAGAGAAGAGCAAACTCACTGTAAGTGTGTGAGGTTTTCCCTTCTCTCGGGTTTTCTTTTGGTACCACTCCCTCCCTCTCTACTACCAATAGCAGTGATGGCCAGGAATACGATCATGGAAGCCTTGACTTTGGCTCCTTGATCAGAACATGCAGAAGTCTGACTACTGGGACACAATGCAGGCCTCAGGTTTCTGGCTGTGGAAGGCAAGCAGACCTGATGTCTGATGTGATTAGAGTTTGGATCTCATCTTTTGCAATGTATGTTTTGCACTTGAGGGAGGAACAATGCTTACATTTTCTTGGGACTTTTCTTAATATATGTCAAATATGACACTTTCATAGAACCACAGAACCATAAAATCATATAGTTTGGAAAAGACCCTTAAGATCATTGAGTCCAACCATTAATCTAACACTTCCAAGACCACCACTAAGCACCACATCTGCACTTCCTTTAAATACCTCCAGGGATGGTGACTCAACCACTCCCCTCAAGCAGCCTGTTCCAATTATTCACAACCCTTTTCTGTAAATAATTTTTTCCTAATATCCAAGTTAAATCTTCCCTGGTGCAACTTAAGGCCGTTTCCTCATACTCAGCTGGCTGTTGACCAACACCTCCAGGTCCTTTTCCACTGGGCAGCTTTCCAGCCACTCTTCCCCAAGCCTCTAGCATCTCAGGAGGTTGTTGAGACACAAGGGCAGGGCCTGGCACTTGGTCTCATTGATCCTCATACCATCGGCCTCAGCCCATCGATCCACCCTGTCCAGATGCCTCTGTAGAGCCTCCTGACCTTTAAGCAGATCAACACATCTGCCTAACCTGGTGTCATCTGCAAACTTACTGAGGGTGCACTTGACCCCTCATCCAGATCTTGACCCTCATCCCATCGGCCTCAGCCCATCGATCCAGCCTGTCCAGATGCCTCTGTAGAGCCTCCTGACCTTTAAGCAGATCAACACATCTGCCTAACCTGGTGTCATCTGCAAACTTACTGAGGGTGCACTTGACCCCTCATCCAGATCATTGATAAAGATATTAAAGGGCACAGGCCCCAGCACTGAGCCCTGGGGAACACTGTTTGTGACTGGTCGCCAACGGGATTGAACACCATTCCCCACCTCTCTCTGGGCCCAGCCATCCAGCTGGACTTTCCTTGTTCAGGCCCTCACCAGCTATGGCAGGAAGTTGTCTTACACACATACCAGGAACCTTCTGGACTGTTTACTCTCTGCTGTGTTGTATTTCCATTCAGCCAACAGCTGGTAAGTTGAAGTCACCCACAAGAAAAAGTGACAGTGATTGTGAGACTTCTTCCCGCTGCCTATAGAATGTTTCATCTGCCTCTTGATCCTGGTTGGGTGGTCTATAACAGACTCCCAGCATGACAGCTGTCTGATTGGCCTTTCCCCTGATTCTGACCCATAAACACTGAAACCTATCATCACCACCATTAGTTACTCTCTGCTGTGTTGTATTTCCATTCAGCCAACAGCTGGTAAGTTGAAGTCACCCACAAGAAAAAGTGACAGTGATTGTGAGACTTCTTCCAGCTGCCTATAGAATGTTTCATCTGCCTCTTGATCCTGGTTGGGTGGTCTATAACAGACTCCCAGCATGACAGCTGTCTGATTGGCCTTTCCCCTGATTCTGACCCATAAACACTGAAACCTATCATCACCACCATTAGGCTCAAGACAATCAAAACCCTCCCTAACACACAGGGCTACTCCGCCGCCTCTCCTTTCCGGCCCTTCCTTCTGAGAAGCCTATAGTCGTCCAATGCAACACTCCAGTTGTGTGACTCATCCCACCATGTTTTTGTGATGGCAAGAAAATATAGCATTTTCAAGATTAATTTATCAAACTAGAAGCTGATTTGATCTGGAGCTGCTTCATGTATCATTATGTTTACCTTTTCTGCAGCATATGTAGATGTTGTAGGTTTAAGACCTCTCTGTAAAATTACATTCCTGTTATATGTTTCCTGGTCATTCTCCATTTCTCAGAAAGGTGCTTGGAATTAAAAATATTATTTCAATGTCCTCTCTATATTGTGTGGCCTAAAGATGCAAACCAACCTAAAACACTTTGGCAGAAAGAGGTTAAAGTAACAAAGCTCTCCAAACCTGAATTCTCCAAGTGCTTTATCTTAGCTCATAAACTGTATCCCTTACAATCCATTGTGATGTAATGTGAGCTGAGATTTCCACTAGTGTTAGCCAAAAGCGCCAAATGTGTCTCAGAGACAGATTTTTCATGATGAAAAGTGCAAATAGTGTCCAGCAAATAGAAAAGTCCCCCGGAATCAGGGTTGAGCCTCTGTTGACACCAGACTGGGAAATCAAAGCCTGCAAGATTGTGTTAGCATGAGCTCCTGTCCAATTTGCCGATGTCTTGAATCCAGCATGGCCCTTCAGCTGCAGTAGAGATCATATCCTTCCGAGGGAGTCCTGCTTGTTCCTTTCACACATCTCCCTCTATCAGGACTTAGCAATTCCTTTACAGGGAAGGAGCTGAAGTAGTTTGTAAACATTGAAAAAAAAAAAAAAAGTATCCAGCATGCTTTAATAACGCAAATTCTGCCACCTAGTGACCAAGGAAAATTAATCTACAAGTTTATGAAGGGGCTGAGGGAGGGTTGGCTCAAACAGTGCCATAGCTGGTTAGATGAGCACTGCCATACTGCCATCAGTACCCACGGTTCCCCCAGGCAGTATGCCTGCACAATCAGAGCATGAAGGAGAGCGAGTGCACGGGGCTTAGCAGTGCATGGGAAGGATGGCCAAGCCAATACGTAGAAGCCCAGTCTCGAGGTTTATTCATCAGCACACACTGGAACTGCTGATGTCTCTGGACCCTGTCTTCAGGGAGCTCAGTAAGTAAGTTCAGATATTGCCTGCACAGGAGCACAACACTGGCAGAGGGGAATGTCGGAGACACTAATGTTCTTTCCCAGTCCTTTGTCTTACTGTACAGTAAGCCTGATTTGGACCCCAAATCTCCAGCGTA